>NC_134998.1:2826366-3134208 GCF_050947335.1 Megachile rotundata
GTGGAAAATTTTGTCAAAAAAGTGATTCCAAGGGAAATAATTTTTGAACGATGAAGCTGGATCAATTATGGCCAGAAATGGTCCTCAAGATTTCTTTTGGGAGGAAGATGAAACATGAAAAATTATCTTTGCAGTTAATATTTATAAATTATTAAAAATTAAAATAATATTTATTTAATATTAAATTAATATTGGTCCAAAGTTAAAACAATATTTGTTTAAAATTAAAGTAATATCAATTTTAAAATGAAATAATATTGATTTAAAATTTTTAATTTGGTCATAATTTGTTAACATTTTTGTACGATAGTTGATAAATAATCTAGTTCGTTTTATAATAATTAATTTGTCTGTTTTAAAAACGGGGTAGTATGTGCGATTAAGTCGTTTATTTGATTAAAAATGTATCTATATAAATTATAGCAATGTAATTGAAATTTTAAATAGTAAAGTTACTTGTGGTAACTTAAATAATCAAATTAAATAAACAAAATTATGCCATGCGTATTTCAATAATAGAATTAAATTGTAGATTTATAGTAGAATAATTGAATAATAATTTATTTGATCAAAACGAGGAAATATTAAAAAGTTGATCAAAATAAAATATTTATAGAAGTAATAATATAAATTACTTTAAATTTCTTAACTTAAATTCTTGGATTTGCTAAATATCTAACATTATTGTTAGACTGTAAATAACTGTAATATTTACAATATTTTTATGAAATTTAATTGAAAGTACATCCTAAAATTAAAAATAAAGATGAAATGAAAAGGTAAATTGAAAATTGAAATAAAATAAAGTTTAAAATTAAAAATAAACATAACATATAATCACAAATTAAAAATAAACCAGAAATTAAAAAAGGACATAAAATAAAATCTTAAATTAAAAAATTAAGTAGAATGTGAAATAAGAAATAAACATGAAATACAATTTTTAATTAATAATGAAGATAAAGTAGAGTTATAAAATTATAAATTAAAGTGCAGTAGAACTTAAAATCAAATATGAACATGAATTAAAATCTTAAATTAAATAAAAGAATATAGAATTACAAAGTTGAAAATTGCACGGAAGTATATTCTAAAACTAAAAAAATAAGCTGAAGTAAAATCTGAAATTGAAAATAAACGTGAAACATAATCTTAAATTAGAAATGAAAATAATGTAAAACTACAAAATTAACAAATAAACTGTAGTTGAGTCTGAAATAAAAAATCAACATGCAACAGAATCTTAAATTAAAAATGAAAATAAACTAAAATTGTAAAGTTAAAAATTAAACTAAAATGAAACCCAAAATTAAAAATTAACTAGTATCTTAAATTATAAACGAAGATAAAATAAAATTACAGAATTAAAAATTAAACTGACATAAAATTAAAAATGAACACGAACTGAAATCTTAAATTAAAAATTAAAAAATTATAGTGTTGAAGGGTAAAAATGAACTCGAATCGGAATGTTAATTAGAAATAAAAATAAATTAAAGTAAGATTACAAATTGGCTTTCTGTTCTTACTATTCGAAATACTAGTCAAAATTCCAATAAGCGTCTTAGCTGTTACAAGATTAAAAGAAATTAAAGTCTGCTAATTCGGATTAACGAAGACGTAGTTAGAATTAATTAATCGTTTCTCTGTTGTTGATAAAACGAAAGTAAATGATCGTTCGCGTAAAATAAAGGGATCGCTTGAAATAAAGGATTTTCGCAAATGAACAGAGAAGAAACAGTGGTCAGGTTGAAATTTGTTGATTGTTCTATTGTTCTATTAATAGTTTGGGAATTTTTTGTTATAGGAATTTGTGGATTTGAAAATTTGGAAATTTTGGAATTTGAGGATTTGATAATTTGGGAATTTTGAGATTTGGGAAGTTGAGGATTTGATAATTTTGAGATTTGGGAAATTGAGGATTTGATCATTTGGGATACTGAGATTTAGGAATTTGAAAATTTGGAATTTTGGAATTTGATGCTTTGATAATTTGGGGATTTTGAGATTTGGGAAGTTGAGAATTTGGAGATTTTGAGATTTAGGAATTCGAGGATTTAATAATTTGGAGATACTAAAATTTAGGAATTTGAGAATTTTAGAATTTAATAATTTGGGTATTTTGAGATTTCGGAATTAAAGGATTTAAAATTTTCAGATTAAGAAATTAAAAAATTTGAAAACTTAAGAATTTAAAAATTGAAGTGTTTGACAATTTGAGAATTGAAGGATGTAGAGATTTAAAGATTAGAGAAATTAAAAATTTGAGATTAAGGACGTGAAGGATTTGACAGTGTGAGAGTTTAGAAACTTGAATATTTGGGGACTTTTATATTTATAAATTAAAGGATTAAAAAATTTGAGATTAAGAAATTAGAAAAGAGAACTTAAGAATTGAAGTATTTGACAATTCGAGAATTCAAGGATTTGAAGATTCGAGAATTGGAAGATTTGAAGATTCAGGGACAAGAAAACTTGAGAACTCGAATCGAGCGATAGACAGAGAAAAATCAGTAGTCAAGATGAAATCTGTTGCCTGTTCTATTGCACGGATTATTTCTCGTTCCTCTAAGTATAGTTTGCCTGCAAATATCTCCGCTTTTTACGCGTAATTATAGCCTTTCGCAACGGCAGTCATCCGGCGTTAAAGAGAATTGAAAATCAATTTTGCAACGCTCACCGAACTGTGCACTGATTGACCGACAAAACGCATTTGTTTCGATTTATTAAAATAGTAGTAGCTTTCATTGATCGATATATATCTAGAGCTTGAAACGATTACTAGACGTTGATATCGAGCTATTCTACAATCTAGAATCACCTTTAGTCGCCTAACGGAAGATGATGGATAAAGTGGATAATTGTTTGATTACTTGCTAATGAATCTATCAATTTTATTTAGTGGAACCTTTGTACTATACCACATTTATTTATTGGAGGAAATAATGGAATTGACAAGGATAAAAAATTATTTAATTTTGTTGGTAAAGGGTCTAGTTAAATTAAATAGTCAACTAATAACCACGATAGTCAAAAATACTCTTGAGGCAAATGAAACACCCAATGCGTCAGTTGATAACATATCAAAAAACATATCATACCAAGTTTCAACCCCATATTTCATTCGTGAGGTACTAAAAGGGAAAATTTCTGTTTAATTTGGTACAAAAATTCTGAAACATTAAGAGAATATTATCAGAATTTAGAATATTATCAGGAACTAGAATTTTATCAGATTTTTTGATCGCATATTGTAAGTGTAAAAAATCAGAAATCGGAAAAAATGCGAAATTTTGTTGAAGATGTCGGGCCACTACTTTTATATTAATGTGGTAGTTACATATTGGCACAACTATTATTCCCTAATTTTTTCAGATTTTATGATGAATTTTATAGTTAAAAAAATCAAGAACCGATATATTTCTTTAAAAAAGTACGTTTCACTTTGAATTTACATGCCTTTGTTTTCGGTATATTTATTAAAAAATCTTAAATAGATTCACATTTGCGACTGGTACAAACGATATGTTAGTCAAAGAAATAAAATTCATTTATTAATTAATTTTATGTCAGTTATATTTTGAAACGTAAAACGTAATGTTCGTGTTTGTAATAATTTTAATGTAGACTTAAAATGTTTATGAATTATCGTTATTCATTTCTGTATCCCGAGAGTGAAAAGAAAAATTATATTCTGTTATATTATATTAAATACAATTATATACACTATTATATACAATTTCAATTTCAAAAATTTCTATATCCATCTCAAATACATATAAACTTGGTTTCGTCTGCAGAATTTTGTACATCAACGTTAATTTCAAATGTTAACATTTATAATATTCATGGAACGTTTAAATCGCTGTTTAAAATTCAATTTGTTAAAATGCATTTATGGCAAACGTTCCATGTCCGAAGGTAATATTATTCTGCGGTAACATATGAATAAATTATAAAAGTGACTTCGTGGCGTGTGCAGGAATGTGCAAAAGGGAAATTCGTCGCATTTACACGAATCAATAAAATTGATATACCCAGAATTTCAGCTAAACCGTCTACGACATTTGAGTTTTCCGAATTCGAGATGACGCATCCAATGTGACAAATCATACACAGGGAGTCCAGTCATCCTGTATATTAGAAAATAAGGATAAAATATGCTGAAGATACTTATATGAGCTGTTTATTTTCGAAATGACCTAAGTCCATTTACATTCAAATTGGAAAGTTTGCGTTCAAATTTATGTTTAAATTGAAGAATTTGCGATTAAATTTATGTTTACATTGAAGAGTTTGCAATTAAATTTATGCTTAAATTTAAGAGTTTTAATGAAATTAAAAATATATGTATAGGATATCAATGCATCATATTCCTAAAGTCTATCAATACGAATATGGACAATAAATCGATAAAAATGCAACAACCTTAACTACATTTATAATGTAAAATGAAAATTCTATTTTATCGGTATTTTGTACCTACGAATATACTTTTCACATCAAAATTTACAGTTAGATACAGTAACTTTTGGGCAAAAAAGTTAACAAAGACCATTTTCATATTTGGATGCCTCAGAAAAAATACACAATTTTACAATTGAAAGCATCCCTCTAGCTTTGCTGCTTCTCGAGATCTTCAACAAAATATGATCCGTACCCCGCACCTTTAAGGCTATTTTCACCCCCTATTATGAATATTGACAGTTAAAAAGAAGTGTCGAATATTTTATATGAGTACAGAGAACTATACAGGGTGTCTCACAATTAATGTAGGTCCCTGAAATGTGGGGTAGCTGAAGTGATTCTGAATAAGATTTCCCTTTGCAAAAATGGGGTTTGAAATTATGCGTTGGATATCCACACGCTGGATTACTACGCGTTGGATTACTACGTGTTGGATATCCACACGCTGGATTACTACGCGTTGTATTACTACGCGTTGCATTACTACGCGTAGGATTACTACGCGTAGGATTACTACGCGTTGCATTATTACGCGTTGCATTATTACGCGTTGCATTACTACGCGTTCGACTACTACGCGTTGAATATCCACGCTCTGGATTATTACGCATTGGGCATCCACACGCTGGATTACTACGCGTTAGATTACCACGCATTAGATTCCAACGCTTAGAATTACCACCGTTGCATTATTACGCGTTGGATATTCACACGCTGTATTACTACGCGTTGCATTACTACGCGTTGGATAACTACGCGTTATCCGAAGCTGCCGCGCTCGCGTCAGCGCATGCGTAACCCTCGCGCTCAGATTGGTCCGTGTTTTTCCTTAATAATTCAAAAACTAAGCTTCAAACCCCATTTTTACAAAAGGGAAATCTTATTCAGAATCACGTCAGCTACCCCCCATTTCAGGGACCTACGCTAATTGTGAGACACCCTGTATATAAGTTTTATCAAAATTATTACATTGTGGTGGTCCTGTATGTAAGTACAAACTTGTATGAAAATTGATTCGAAAATATTGTTTCAATGAAAAATATCAGAAATAACATACAATTTTGAACTGCCATAATGAATGTTGCCATCTTTAATTTTGAAAAAATTATACAGACGCTAGCCATCGAATAGGACGACGTACGAAAATTTCACTTTTATGGCTATAGCACTGTGTCATACATGGAAAATTGTTTTAGGCAATGCAGAATTATTTCTAAGTACGTCGATAACAATATATACGTAGTAATTTGTTACTATCATAGTACATTGTGTGGTGAGTGATTAAGAGGCGTGCGTTTACGTTAGTATCGATAGCGCGTCGGGTAAAATTTGATGAACGCCGCAGAAAATGTCTGAAGCCTAAAGACTACTTTACAACTCTCCATTATCTGAGTTGAAAAGAGTTATTTGGGAAAATAACAAAGATATAAAGCATATGATCAGTGTATGCAGAACATGCCGGATACAAGCTGTGATTAAAGTGTGGAAATACAAGATATTAACATGTATTAATAATGATATGTACAGTAGTGTATCATGTTAGTAGGTTATAAATTATATGGTTTCAATTGAATAAACCTACGGAAAACATGAGAAATGCTGAAAATTTATAGTGGTTCTAATTTGATGACTGGAGACTGCACATTTTAAAGTTTAGAGCCCATGGACGCAGAAATACACTCCTCCAAATTGAGCTGAAGCAATTTTAACCCCTTCTCATGCCATTTGTTTATCAAATGCGTCAATCAAGATTCAGGGCTATAACATTAAAAGAAACAAAGAAAGTTAAAATATTGTAACTATTTTATATTCAGGGATCCTTGATAATGCAACTTATAGTTGGCCCTAAATTTCAAGTTGAAGAGTATTCAAAGTTTAAGTAACGTTTGTCACATTTGAACTGTAAGTGCGTCACGAGTGAGACTCGTCAAAGCACGAGAAGAGGTTAATGTGACTTAGTTGATTGACAAGAAATCTGTCAGAACAGATTTACATTTTGTCTCGAAAAATTGTTTATAACAATCATGAAATTGGTTTCTCAAAAGAAATCAACTGGGATTTTGAAAGAACACAAAATCTTACGTAAGAAAAGTTTTGTGTTGTATTCTTTGAAGAGATGAAACATCTCGAATTCTTTCGGCGAAAAAGTCTTCGAAAAATCTTCCGTTTGGACGTCAACGGGTTAATACCGGAAAATTGATGTTGATCAGCTTTTGAGAAAGCTAAAGGTAACTAGTGGAATATTAATTGAATATATTATAAAAATATTATTTATCGTCAAGCTATAAATTTAGTTTATGGTTTTGAAGATAACTATGTGAAAAATATATAGGAAACATTTCATTGTTTATTAGTTTTAAACAATTGTTTTTGTCATTAATAAATATGTATATGTATATATTTTTCTAATTTGATTTATTTTTTTATTTTTTTAGGGTCTTTGTATGTCTTCTTGGTGTTGCACCTTTAGTAAATGGATACAAATTTAACTAAATAAAGATTTAACTAAATAAAGAAAGTTAAATGAATAAAGTTTAACTTGGAAAGTTAAATCTTTATTCATTCATTTCAGTTAGAATACAAAGTCATTCAAAAAGTTATTGGACTCTTATTATCATAATTGTTTTCTGAATTTATTTTGCAATTACCAATTAGTATAAAACTGTAATTTCAGTTGATTTAATTAATATTAGTTCGTGGTAATTGTCATGACTTATTACTGTAATTACTTTTATTATTGCTGGTGTAACTGTTGTTATTACTCGTCGAAACGGCTGATTTCATTATTCACAAAAATTTCTACTTCTATTATTAATGAAAATTGCTTTCATTATCATTCATTAAAATTATTTTCATTTAAAACCACAAAATTTGTCGTTATATTGTGTTCAACTAAAAATGTGTTCAGATTTTTATTTTACACATCCAGAAGTAAAAATCCATAAATATCTGAAATTTTATTAAAAAGATGTAACTAATTTTTTAATTTTATTCCTCTCGCAATAAACAGTTGAAAATGTATAAAAACTTATATATTAGAGTATTCAGTCTAAGTCTTTCGTAATTATTGATAATAATTAATTAATATTTTAGCAAATTTTTACAAAATCGATAAAGAATAATAATTTATTATATAATAATATTAATAATCTATTAATGCATTATTGTTTAGTAATTTAGTATTTCAATATTTTATCAGTTTATTATTGTCATTTAATAATGTAATTAATACATCATTTTTATAAAATTGATAAAAGACAACAAATGATAATAATTAATTAATATTTCAGCAAATTTTTACAAAATCGATAAAGGATAATAATTTATTATTACATAATAATATTAATATTCTATTAATTCATTATTGTACACTAATTTAGTATTTTAATATTTTATTAATTTATTACTGTCATTTAATAATTTAATTTTCACAAAATTTTTATAAGATTGATAAAAGACAATAACTTTCAATAATCGTAAATGATAACTAATTTTAGTTTTACTAATGAATGAATAATTCTCATATTACAAATGCTATGGCCACTAAAACGTGAAAATAGAAACATTTGTTAGTAATAACACCTCTGCGGTTGCTTTTTCACATCACTTCTTTTTTCTGTACTTTTTTACCACACTTTGCAATCTACCAAAAACCGCAATCCACAACTCTCTAGTCAAAATCTGGTGCTTACGTGGGTTTCTATTACGTCAATAGTCAATGAGGGCACAGGAAGTCTAAAAGATTTCGAAGTTTTGACGGAACTTGGGAATTTCCGGTTAGTAGATAGCTGGGAATTACTACGTCAATATATATCAGTGATTTGTTTCTTATCAGGCAAATAGAATATGAAAATTTGGAAATTTAGGGAATTTAAGATTTTAGAAATTAGGGAATTTAAACATTTAGTAATTTGCAAATTTTAGATTTTTAAGAATTTAAAATTGGGGATTTTTAATTTGAGAATTTGGAAATATGTGAAATCTATTAATTTAGAGATTTGAGAATTTGGGGATTTGGAAACTTAGGAATTTTAACATTCTAATTTTTTAAAATTTTGATTATTTGAAAATATTTACAAATTTTTCAATTTTTAAATTTAAATATTTGTAAACTTATGGAATTAAAAATGTTGAAATTTGAAAAATTGTTTAAATATACAGGGTGTTACCTGTAACGCTACTCACAATTTTTCTCCCACTTGCAGCCACCTTACGAAAAAAAGTTTAGAATAAAATTTGCAGGGTATGAAGTACACAATAGATATTGGTAAAGCAAATTTTGAAAACAGTTTGTTCTCTTGGCAAAGTCAAGGTCACCTTGGGTTTTTTAAATAGGAACATACAATTTTTTTTATTCATAGCTTTAGAGGACATCGAGACGAATTCAAAACATATATTACATTATATTTTTATTAACATATTACTCGATTTACAGAAATGGAAATGTGAAGTAAAAGACTGGAATATTATGTGATGGAAGGCGGCATATGTTACATTTTGAACATGTAATTAAATAAAGTGTATTTTTCTTATATTCTAGTCGCGTGTTTACATTCAGTGATCTCTTTGGAACCAAATAATGGTTACCCTACCAAAGTCAAAAGCTAAGTACTTTACATTTTTCCACTTCTGTAAATCGAGTAATATGTTAATAAAAATATAATGTAATATATGTTTCGAATTCGTCTCGATGTCCTCTAAAGCTATGAATAAAAAAAAATGTATGTTCCTATTTAAGAAACCCAAGGTGACCTCGACTTTACCAAGAGAACAAACTGTTTTCAAAATTTGTTTTACTAATATCTATTGTGCACTTCATACCCTGCAAATTTTATTCTAAACTTTTTTTCATAAGGTGGCTGCAAGTGGGAGAAAAATCGTGAGTAGCGTTACAGGTAACACCCTGTATGTAGGATCGGAAATAATCGAGGTTGACGGATTACTAGTTTTTTTTGGGAATAATAATAACAGAATAATAATTTTAATAATTTAACAAGAGTATAATAATCAACGAAATATAAAAATCAAATACGGACATTGATACAACTTTTCGAACGACTTCCTACTTCCAACGTTACAACGAGACTCACCCGCGACGCCACGCCGTTTTCCTCGTTCGCCCTGGGTTCCCGCGTAAACGGAAACAAATGCAGTCTAATTCTTCGTTCCGTCGCTAATTTTCGCGCCAACCTGTACTACCGCCGATTTATCTTGGCGCCAATCGTCCACGTTTCCCGCTCGCCCGTTCGCGCCCGATCGTATTCGACGAACACCGAATAAACCAATCCCACATATAAAAGTTTAAAAATTCAGAAATCAACGCAATTTCAAAAATTTAAGTTTCCGAATTCAGAAATTAATCTGAGTTTTTACATTTAATAATTAAAAAGCTTGATCATTCAGAAAATTTAAGAATCTAGAAGGAATAAATTTCTGAATTTAAAATTTGAACACTTCGCAAATTCCCAAACTCAAAAATCTAAGAAATCGATATACATCTAAGTTTCTAAATTTTGTTAACACGAAATTTTCGTAGTGAAAAATTTTTAAGTGAACCTAACTTTTCCCGACAGAAAACCCCAGGGCAATTGATTTGCCCTATGCTAATAACGATTCTGTATATAACTAATAATTATTACTAAGCTTGTCCGTTTGCGAAAATAGAAAATCCTCTTAAATTGTGATAACATTGCAATTCAAATGCATGACGCTTAAAAGGATTTAGTTTAATTCGTCGTTTGTTATCTTGAACAACGTCTAACGTGGTTACCATAACAGCAAACACTGCTGTGAAACAAATCCTGGTTTTAAGGTGATCGACCCTCGTAATTTATTAATACACGGGTATTCCGTAGACAACGGGCAAACAAGGTTCCCTTTTTGTTTGTACCTGCTTGACCAAAAAAGAAGAAGTAAAATTTGATGAAAAACGGGATATTAACCAGTTTCAGCCTAATTAACATAATATTAGATTACAGATGAATGATATGAAATTTATAAATTTTGTAAAACGAACAAAACACAAATTTCATAATTATTGAAATCATCAAAATATTTATTGCCTCTTGTAATTAAATTTTTTATTACTTCCTCAAAATACTATTTTAAAATTATTAAAATAGAAAATTTGTCCTTATTTCAAATTTTTTAAGTAGAAAATGTTTACTGTTATTTTTTGATTATCTGTTTTTCAGGGTTTAGGTTTGGTTCAGGGTTTATGTTAATTTTTATAAAAAATTTTAAAGTATGCAACAAAGGGTTGAAGGAAGATTGTTCTACTTTTAGTGCAATTTTTATTGTAACTGTTTTTATAAAGGAAGTAAGATTAAATTGCTAAATAAAGAACTTTAAGATTAATTATTGAAATCCGGAAAATAATGAAGAGGGTAGGTGCACCAATTATAGGGAATGTTCCAATTAGGGAGCCTTTGCATTAAAATTATCGAGTAAATAGATAGACCTATAAATAAGTAACCAAATTGTTTATATTAGATGTAATATTAACAAGTAAGATTAAAAATAAAAAATGGCAATTTTAATATGTTAAAATATTTATGAAAGAAATATTTATCAAAGAATACTCATTACGCTTTCACTGATTTTTATCGAAGAATGATATAATATTGAAAAATATTGAAAATATAATAGTGTTTTTATAGTACTAAAAAAATAATAATAAAAAGATCGTATAATAATAAGAAGAAAAATAATATTACTTTTAAGAAATATGTTGTACAGGGTGTTTTCGAAATGGCGGTAAAACTGACGGAATTTGAACATAGTTTAAGTATTTGTACAAGAGTTTGATCACAATATATAAAATAATAAAATAAACAAGTTGTTTCTTTATTCTATAGTAAACAAATATTATAAATTAACAGATATAATTAATAATATCGCTATATAGGTTTATTACTTTATTAGGATTTGATAATTTAAAAATTTGAAAATTTAGCAGTTTTAGAATTTGTACATTTGAAAATTCAGAATTCATGAACTCAAAAATTTGATTTATTTTAAATTTACATCAGTATATTTACCCTTCTAAATTAATTTGTTTTTTATTTTCTATAAAATGTATTTTATATTTTTTGTTCTCTGCTTGCAGGTTACCTCTTATTCAAAGACTTCTGCGAGAATGTGGCGGAGGAGCCGATTCCGCAACTTAGGTTTTACGAAGAGGTTTGTATTATCCTATAAAAATACAAATATACTACACAGTAATGTTTATAAACTGTCACAAAGCTTTTAGCGATAAAATTCTTTCTGTTTATACTATAAAGCTGAACTAGTATACTGTAAGAGTCTACTGTTACGTGTAAGGGTCTTCTATTTACCTGTATGTACAGTAAAGTCTTAATGCGAGTGAAAATAATTTACACGATATAGCGATTGCGTGTGAAAAAGAAAAAGACGCTGTAATTGTAGCAGTCGACAAAATTCAAAAGTCTGTTGTATTATTTACAATACCAGTGTGTTCCTAACTCTTTTATTTTTAACCTTTTTTCTATGAAACTTTTACTATTGTGACATTTTCTTTTCATCTCATTTTCCAAATGAAACCAAACACGACGTGATTCGAAACATATTTATTTGTAATTTCAAGCGTTCCGTTAATATCGACAATTTTATTTACGTAAGTTATTATAAGTAAATATGTTTCGAATTACGTCATTTTTATGATACAAATATGTAATTTTAATTAGCACAATATGATAGCAAAGTCACAAATATGGTAGTGTGGGTTGTATGATCAGATAATAACGAATAAAAGTGTTTTATGCTTGCATTAGTTCCATCGATGTGTTACTATTTGTTTACGTTCGGCTTGGATCTTTTTTTCACATTCTCTCGTTTTTCTACATTCGGCAAACATTATTCAATGTAGGAACTGCTCGGGATAAGTTCAAACACGAAAGATTTGCTTAATTTGAGACTTTAATATAATTTCAACCACTTTTTCCAACTGTATTTAGACATTTTAACCACAGAAGTCTATGATTTCGCCTGTCAGATGTATCACGTGATTATCCGAATAGGTCCGAAGAAAAACGAAATTACCCGACGTGGCATTACTTCGTCTACCGCGAAAACTACAGTATAGCCTCAAAATAAGCTAAACGCTTGTAATTACAAGTAAATGTATTTCGAATTTCATCATATTTGTTTTCATGGTCTCATTTTAATCAGGAAGATATCGCGAATATGATGGTTTCACAAAAGAAAAATGAGAACAGAAAGTTTTATTCTTGCGTTAAAATCGTTCCGCTGTTATTACTATTTTTTACGTTCAGACATTTTCTTCGCTCGTTTTTCTACATTCGGCAAACTTTAATCAATGTAGGAATTACAAGATATAAGCAAAAATTCAGATTCAAAAGATTCGTTTATATCGAACTTTACTGGATAGAATTTTTTACAATAAGATTCTCCATAAAATGTAGCACCAAAGATATATATTATACAAATACTTTCAATTTTACATTTTGGAATAGATCATTAAAAAATAAATGACAAATAGACAAAAGATTTAAGAAAATTTTCAGTACAATTTTAAATTTCAAATTTACATCGATTTCATGCAATTTCAATTCAGTAAAATTAACTGTACAAAAACTTCTCTATGATAACCTTCATAATTAATTTATAATTACTAGCAATTATTTGAATACACATTTCTGTAGCTCATTCAGCAGTTTTTTATACTCTAAATTTTTTCAAATTCTCATTTTTTGAACAGTTGTATGCCTTTCTAGACTTTTAAACGTTTATTTATTAAAACGTCAGTTGGTGTCTAGATGGTTCATAAACATTAATGGAGAAATGATCTGCTAAAATTAAAAACATAAAAATGAATGGATTTAAAAAATTCATGTAGTCTTACATGTAGTCTTTACATCTCTAAATCTTTCTCAACATTTATTTATTTTATAAATTATAAATTAACCTTATAAGTCTATAATTATTTAATATTTACATTTATTTAAGATGATTATTCCTATACCATAATTTTTGTCTATGAAATCCTAATAGAAAATAAGTTTAATATTAATTTTTTTAATTTTATGAAGTGAATTTAAAATACCGTTTTTCCAAATTACACCGAAAAATTAATTATTTTATGCCATGTTTGAGATGTGAAAGTTTGAAAGATTAAAATTTATGAGTTTTTCTGTAGTACATTTCCTTTTTGCTTCGATTCTTTGCCGTCAATTTTTATTCTGAAACAAAGTTAGACTAATAATCTTTTGTCAGATTTTTGGCAATTTTTCGAATTCTTCCACAGTAGAAGCCGGAGGATTTTCAAGCGAAATAAGTGGGAAGGTCGCAAATTTAGTTGCCAATCCAATACGTAATCGCGAGTTTCCATCCTTGAAGTCATAAATTGCAAGTCCAGACATCCTGTTACAGAAAACACTCAACAGCGTACAACCATTATTGAACTTCTTGAAAAATATAGAGATTTCTGCCTCAAATCGCGTTAATCTAAATTGAATTTGCTACAACCTTCCAGATCCTATTATTTTTCATAAGCAAAAGTGCTGTATGTTTTTACGCTCCTATTCGTTACGCAATTTACATTTATATGTTTTAGTTAACTACATTTACATTTGCATTTCTTTTGTTACAAAAAATATATATCGATATTTGTTACCAAAAATTTACATTCGCATTTATATTTTTTACTAAAAAGTTACATTTGCATTTATATTTGTTACCAAAAATTTGCATTTATATTTGTTACCGAAAATTTACATTTATATTTATATCTGTTACAAAAAGTTTACGTTTCCATTTATATTTTTTAAAAGCAAAATATTACTAAATACTATGTACTGAAATATAATATTAATTGTTTTTGTTTAATTTTAATTAAAATCTATTCATCAATAATTTACTTAAAATTTACTGAAAATATATTTGCTTAAAAGAAATATTTGGCTAGGTTATAACTGATACAAATAAGATTTTTATAACTTCTTTATTTTAATAATTTTTTCAATTATAATGAGTGCTAACATATTTCAATAGCAATACGTTTAATTATTATAATTATTTATTATTTATACATATGTATTATTATTACATATATATTTATTTTTGTCACAAAATCTTCGTGAAAATTTATCATTGTAGCAAAACAAAAATAACTTTCCTATCAAAATTGAGACTAAAAAAATTACAAAATGTGTTGAGTTGAAGTTTAACAAATCATAAGTAATTTAATGAAATTAATGAAAATAATTAAATAAAATACTATATGTTGCAAATTCTCTTGAATTTCAATAATTAACTATCCATCTAATTAGTTATAAAATAATTAAAATAAATAATTAACTATCAGTTTAATTGGTGATCAAATAAATAAAATAACGTAAATCTGATTTTACAATTAAATATTTACCTTAATCGTTCGCATGCGAATTGAAAATAAGTTTTATTAAATAGAGTAAATATTGCTCTTACTCTAAGCGGAAATAAATACTGATTTATTGATGGATTATGCAGGGTGTCTCACAATTAGTATAGGTCCTGGAAATGGGAGCTAGCTGACGTGATTTTAAATAAGATTTCCCTTTGCAAAAATGGGGTTTAAAGCTTTGTTTTTGAATTCTTAAGGAAAAACAAGGACCAACCAGAGCGTGAGGGTTACGCATGCGCAGACGCGAGAGCGGCAGCTTCGGATAACGCGTAGTAATCCAACGCGTAGTAATCCAACGCATAGCAATGCAACGCGTGGTAATCCTACTCGCAGTAATCCAACGCGTAGTAATACAGCGTGTGAATATCCAACACGTAGTAATCTAGCGCGTGCATATTCAACGCGTAATAATGCAACGCGTGGTAATTCTAAGCGTAGGAATCTAATGCGTAGTAATCTAACGCGTAGTAATCCAGAGTGTAGATATCCAACGCGTAGGAATCTGACGCGTGGTAATCCAACGCGTTATAATCCTCGCTCTCTGATTGGTCCGTGTTTTTCCTTAATAATTCAAAAACGAAGCTTCAAACCACATTTTTGCAAAGGGAAATCTTATTCAAAATCACGCCGGCTATCCCCTATTTCAGGGTCCTACACTAATTGTGAGACACCCTGTATAAAACGATCGCTATACAAAGTGATCTGCCTCAACTTGCACACCCCAAGTAACTTGTAAAGTGTACGTTATAGCAAAAATTTTTTACAGAAAATGATTCTATGATTTAGAAGAATATATTATGTAGTGTACGTATTTTTCTTGTAAATACGCGTTCTGAATATTTTTAGACGAATTTTATTATTTTAAACAGAAATTTTTTATATAAAAATATGCAATGTTGTATTATCAATAAAAATGGATATACCTTTATTAGCTCTAGATCTAATAGTCGATAAGTAATTTCACTTCATCTATTAACCTTGAAATTTCCGAAATACTGTCTCCATTTATGAAAAAAGTATATACATCACATAATGTTTCTCTGATTAAATTATTATTAAGGATGTGCAAGCGCGGTGTTCTAAGTTCTTAGTTCCAGTTGTATTATGTCACGTATCGCTGTCTGGCCATATAAAGAATTTCTCATTTATGCATTGTAGATTAAGGCGTACGAGAAGCTCGAATGCCCGGAAGAGAGGAGAAAACTTGCCAGAAAGATCTACGACAATTTCATCATGAAGGAGCTGCTGGCACACTCCCATGTAAGTAAATCTCATTCACGACCGTTTTCTCGATCCTTTTTATTGTGCGAAACTTATCCTTCGCTTCAACACGCGAAATAAAAGCTTTCCGTTCTATTATCAACCATTGTGTTCGAAAGTTTGCTACACTATGCATTTATTTACCGTCCCGGCAAAATTTTCTGCCTCGCGGTCCTCTAATGGCCTAGACTCTAGACAAACACTATTTTTCTTTCTTTAATTAAAATTAGCATTATTGTACGTTAAAAAGTTGATTTATATACTTTGACAACATATAAGATATCAGAAACTCAATTTCAGAAACTAATCAATTAATTATTCAGAAAATTGGTTTTACTTATTATATTTATTAAAATTTTTTTTTTTATAGTAAGGAGAATTTTCACGCAGCGAGCTATAATACTTGATATTTTCAAATAAATTATTTCTAAAATGTTTCCTGTTACATTCGTTTAAAGATTAGGTTAAATGATGTGCCACCTGAATTAAAATAAAATTAATGGAAACTAGTGAAAAAATTTGAAATTTATTTATAATAATTGATTTAATATTTATTACACAATTTTATTACTTATATAATTATTATTTGTTACTTATGCAATTATTTACATAATAGTATTTTATTAGTTTTACACAAGTTTAACATTGAACCCAGCTTCATAAAATATAATTCATACTGCACAACTGTTAAAGGATCTGCAAATATGAGATGGGTAGTCTTAACCTAACATAAACCATCGATTTGCTTTGATCTCTTTTATTGAAACGTTCTCTGTATAAGATTACGATACTTTACTTATAGTAAAACATAATTGTAATACGTAAACAATATTTTGTATTATTGAATTTGTGAATAAATTATAGTAAAAAATAGTTCAGTAGTGTATAGCTTTGGAGTACTCTTCAAACTGTAAAGTTAGTAGTATGTCTAACTTGAAACATTGAAGTAGTTATTTTTTTTTTTTTTTATTTAATTAAAATCACATTCCTATAAAGTGCCTAGCAGTTTTATCATCTATTTAAATAAATTGTAACAAAAAATTGTTCGATAGGGTAGCTTCTAAACAGTTTTCGTAAAAATATAAAATTTGGTGATATACATAACTTGACATATGATAGTGTTTTGTTTATTAAATAATGTAAATACAAAGTGAATAATTGTTTTTCAGATCTTGTCAAAGTAATTTTGCACATATTTTTTCAACTTCTATAATCTTCAAAAATAAAATAATTTTAAGAAAAAAAATACGCCGACTTCGAAATGCACTAAAAAGTATAAAATAATTTCTATTTCCTAATGAAGTAATTTCTATTTCATTCAATCATACAATTACGTAACAGATATGAATGAAACCTATTTACTCGTTAGGTAGTATATTAAATACATTTCAACCTTTTCGGAGGCGGCGCAAAATTAAAAATACCTCAGTAAACGTTGCTGCCAATAACCAGTTGATTGTGGTACGGCGTATTGGAAATTAATAAATCCTGAGAAAGAATACGAACCATTATAGATATATCTGGTAATATACGTAAATGTAACTAATGTATATAGGATCTAAGAACCTATAAACGGAGCCCACGACGCGAGAATTACCAAATTTGCGGCAGATGGGCTCTATCTTTATAGTATATGCGGTGATCGAGTCTTTCCGTCGCATACTCTATGAATCTAGAATAATCTAGATAGACCATAGTTACATCTAGACGCACTAACACCTACTTCGCGGCGTGCTGTCGAGTTATATGTATAGAAAAAAAAATAGATACACAAGCTTTGCCTATGTTCGGCTGTCCAAAGGTTGACATGTTCAAGAAAATCTTTTAATTTTGCGCCGCCTCCGAAAAGGTGAAATGTATTTAATATACTACCTAACGAGTAAATAGGTTTCATTCATATCTGTTACGTAATTGTATGATTGAATGAAATAAAAATTACTTCATTAGGAAATAGAAATTATTTTATACTTTTTAGTGCATTTCGAAGTCGGCGCATTTTTTTTCTTAAAATTATTTTATTTCACGCTTTTTAGTGGAATGGAGAGAATTGTATAGGACACTGTGAGACAGTTCTTCCGGGCTTTTTTTTGTCTGCGTAAATGCCATGAACATAATTAAGTAAAAGACAACGTGGATATTCGTTTTTCAATTTTTTTTGCAACTGAAAAATGAAAAAATTTTTGGTAATGGTACCAATGGGGAGTCAGACTCTACAAGATGCGAAAGGCTTTGTTCCGATCGCACCACCCATCTAGGAAAAACCGGCGAACATGCATAGAAAAAAAGAAATAAGGGACACTCTTTCAGGGACAAGTACAAGCTAATTAGGATGCTTCATCCATTTGTTCTTTGTTAATTTTCTTTGCAAAAATTTACTGCGCATGTGTATCTCTTACGGTTTAGGACTGCGCAAGGGTCAAAGTATCCGTAAAATAATAGCAGATCCTGCGCAACAAATTTTCTATCAAATCAAATTGATGCAGTTTTAGAACGATACGGAGACTATACCAAGCAATGGGAATAATACACCAACGTCAACGTGAACTCATCTTGCTGCATAAGTCGCGTGTCAAAACGGCAAAGCTTAGTTAGTGTTTTGGTACAGTGCATTGTAATTGCCCTTTCTTGTCTTTCCCGTGCATAGCACGGGGCGTTCCACTAATATTAATAACAATAGTTTTTCGCTAGTATCACGAAAACTAAAGTTTTCCGTCAATTATGCATAAGGAAAAACTCGTTCAGAATCAGGCTACTAATAACGTATTAGAAGGACATAAAAATCGTTCGAAGTTGATTTCAAAAGTTAACAACAATTTTTGCTAATATCTCGAAAACAAAAGCTTTCCGTCAATTATGCAAGAAGAAAAGTTGTTCAGAACCACGCCCCTAACAACATATTCGAAGGACATTAAAATCGTTCGAAGTTGATTTCAAAAGTTAACAACAATTTTTCGCTAATATCTCGAAAACTAAAGCTTTCCGCGAAATTTGTATATGAACAAAATTGTTCAGAATTATGTCCGTGATAAGATATTAAAAGCGCACTAAAATCGAGAAAAGTTTATTTCAAAAGTTGCCGGTTATTTTGCAATAACAATACTTTGCAATTAAAAAATGAAAAATTTTTTGATAATGGTACCAATGGGGAGTCAGAACCTACCAGATGCAAAAGGTTTCGTTTCGATCGGTCCACCCAGCTAGGCGTAATCGGCGAACATACATAGAAAAAAAAAATATACTGATCGAATTGAGTAACCTCCTCCTTTTTCGAAGTCGGTTAATGATATGTTAGGTTAGAAGTGCTAACCTCGTATTTGTAGAATGGTTCTCGAAAACAATACATTTTCGGAATATTAATTTTTAAAACACACTAAGTTGCAAAAACTAAACAAATCATTAGGGAAATATATTAAAAATTCGTGTATTATAAAGAAGAAATTTGATCGTATAAAGAATCTTTGTAGAACCAAAATTACCTAACAAAATATTCAGTGACAGTTTGAAAACGATGGAGATCCAACTTTTGGGAGGTTAATGAAAAAAAAAAGAAAAGAAAAGAAAATTCATGACTCTGTTCGCCCGAAAAGAGATTACACTTTAAAATATGCACGATTTCGAACATGTTGATTCAAGAGATCGTTTACGAAGAAAAAAGAGAAAGACGAGCTTTGAAAGGCGTTCCCTTTTTGTGCTTGCAAGGCGGCGAAACTCGCTTCTAAAGGATGAAAAACCGCGGGAAAAGCACGTACCCTCGACGCTCTTCGTCTTCTCTATGAATGTTTGAACAAGGATTCGGAGAATGAGTGTTCTTCGTAGTTCAGAAGCAAGGTTTCTAATCTCTGAGCCTCTCGATACCTACGTACGAGGAGAAACTATTTCCGTGGGCTTTTTCACGCGACTTTTCCCCCGGGTTGTTTCGCCCCTAATTTTAGCCTCGCCTTTAACCGCTTTCTGGCCACGATTTTTCCCCTGGACGCATTAAAGAGCCTTCCATATCGCCGATAGACGTTTCCTATTAACAACCAGTTTATGAGTAACACGTGCCTTGTGAAATTACGAGATTTGTGATTTTGTTTGTTCGCCAGGAAACGGTTGAATTATGCTTTATGTTCGATTTCGAAACGCTTCTAGTCGCAGATGAATTCATGGCATAAAAGTACCTCAAAATAGCGATTGTGCTATATCAATATGGAACTTGGAGTTTAACGAAAAGGACTATATAATTTTATTAGTACCTAACATGAGCTTTTTTATTGCCGTATGAATTATTTTCGAAAGCTTAAAAACTTAAGGCGAATTTGTGACATAAAACGTTAATACTGTATCAATTTAAAGTGTAGAGATTTATAAGAAAGACTATGAGGAGTTTCGGGGATTTTTTTTAATTCAAAGCAGCTCTTAATAGGTTAGAACCGTGAATAGCCATATTGACATCGTGCTCTATGAAAAAATACGAAATAATTTTTTAATAATTTTTATAACTATATATATATTTATTATATTTTTAAAACGAAAAAAGGCATTGATTAATTTTGGAATATTTTTTGTTTCAGGAATACTCCGCAGAAGCGGTGTCCCACGTTCACAAATACCTCGTCAAAAACGAGGTTCCCGTAAACTTATTCGAGGTTGGTCCCCCACAGTCTTGTATCGCTTAATCCTAATAACGTTAACTCTACTTGGTCGATCCCCGTTGATCCGATTAAATCGCATCGATTACCTCTTTGCAGCCGTATATCGAAGAAATTTTTAATCACTTAAGAGGGGAGCCGTTCAAGAAGTTTCTGGAGAGGTATGTTTAGCCAACTAACGAAAGAAAGAGAACACGTGGTCCAGCTTCGTGTTGCTTGGAGGAAAATTGCTAAGAAATGCTGTTGTATATTTTCAGCGAGAAGTACACTCGATTTTGTCAATGGAAGAACTTAGAGTTAAATATGCAGGTATGTTTCCTACAACTTTTTTTTTGCTATGCAGTGTGTGTGTATACTATATGTTTAGTGTTAATTCTTTTTCAGTGTTATACATTTTCCATGAATGAATCTCATTTTTCTTCAATGAGAAATTAACAGGAAATTGTAGAAGCTAATAATTAAATAACTAGAATTAAATTACAGAATCTGTACAAATTTTTTTATTGTAAAAATTAAACTGCAAGACTTTTATACAATTATAGTGTATTGAAATTTGCAAAAAGTATGTAAACTGTATGGTACATGCAAGAAATTGTAATCAATTGTTTAGCAGATGTAAAATTTACATACTGTGCAAATGAAGGTGATACTTCATGCCATCTGGGAGAGGAAAATATGTTATGACAACAGGTGTTTGCATAAATATTTGCAGTTGAACTGTATACAATAAAATTCAGAACATACAACAATTTTACATAAATACAGTAAAATTTATTTATATACATCCTCTGGATCCTTGTAGAGTTAAAAATAATAGAAATGAGCTTGTATAGATCAAATAAATAGACGTTTGTTATAACAATAAGCATTGTCTTCAATTCAAGCTTAATTCAGAATTCTATTAATTAGATGTAAATAAAATAAAATTTGTCTATGTAACCTGGATGCACAGAATTGAAGATAATCCTAAACCTATATAAGTCAATATATTAATTATCAATGTCAGTCAGTTATATTTAAGTAAAATAAAATTTGTTAATATGTTTGATATTTTAAAGTACTCACAGTATTTAAAATAATCTAGTACCTACTTGAATGAGTCTATATAAATTAATATATTCAGACAATAGACTTCTTTTGTTGCAATACTTATTGTATTAATGTCAGATACTCTGGGTGCTCAGACTCTTAAAAATTATACAAGACCTGTATTAACAAGTCTACATGTATAATCAAATATATTGAGAAAATAGATTTTTTAATAATTCTCATTATAGTGGACCAAAATCTAATTCAGCTCATATTCAATTTATATATTCACTAATGTATATTTCATATATAATTCATCAATTATATATAAAATAAGATTCATCTATGTGGATTCTAAGACCACAAAAAGTTAACACTACTCCAGGACCTCAACAAATTAGTATATTCAGACCAATACACTTTTGTTAGAACAATATTTCCTGTATTTAATTTGAACCTAATTCATTGGAAACATCAGTGAAAACGTAGAATGTATGGACTATTTGTATTTAGCATAGGATAAATTAGTCCCATTCTTTAACACACACATTGTATACATAGCAATTTAATACATGAATCACTTACTGGAAGTTACTTCTATGCTTCATTGGGCTTCAAAGTTTCCTGGACGGGATTATTGTTTCAGTTGACGATGAACGACTTCAGTGTGCACCGGATAATCGGCAGGGGCGGTTTCGGAGAAGTTTACGGGTGTCGGAAGGCGGACACCGGGAAAATGTACGCAATGAAGTGCCTCGACAAGAAGCGAATAAAAATGAAACAAGGGGAAACTTTAGCACTCAACGAAAGGATAATGCTTTCGGCAGTCAGTACCGGAGTAAGCTTTACTCAAGGATGTGATATCCTAAAAATACCGTAGACGGTTAAAGTTAGGAAGCGGTAGAGGCAGACTTCAATTTACTGGTCAAACATTGTTTACCTCTGAATATTTTGTAACCCATTGAGTCTAAATTTTAACTTTACAACTGTGCTCAATTTTAAATTCAAAATTTAAAGTCAAATTCCTTTAAAAGAAACCTTGTGTGTCGCAGTTGCATTAACATTCTTTGCCTCTTTTCGTAAATATATTGTGTGCAAAACACTGACCTTGAAATGACCTTGAAGCCTCTACTCAAAAAATTTCACATTACTTTATAATCACTTTCATTGGTGAAGTTTTCTTAGACTGCTGGAAAGATACTTAATACTTTTCTGTTATTTTAAGATATGTTACTTTTAATACTACTAAACAGTTTGTTATAAAACGTTCACCCTGAATATATAAACTTTCAAACGACGGAAAAATGTTAAGTACCTTTTTAACATATCTTACTTTCTTAATGTAATACAATTATTTATAGATATAGAATCTATAATTGTATATTAAATTATAATTGCCACAAATTATTATATAATTACCTAAACATATATTAAACTTTATTTAAAAATCATTTAAGCATCAATGTAGTTTGTTTGTAAATAAAACGACTTGTTAAACAACTAAAATATAATTGTAACTATGGTTTCAGGTGGATTGTCCGTTTATCGTATGCATGACATATGCCTTCCAAACTCCAGACAAACTGTGCTTCATTCTGGACCTAATGAACGGCGGTGATCTTCATTATCACCTCAGCCAGCATGGAGTATTCAATGAACGAGAAATGAAGTTCTACGCAGCTGAAGTGATACTGGGATTAGAACACATGCACCGTAGGTACATCGTTTATCGGGATCTGAAGCCTGCAAATATTTTACTGGACGAGCATGGACATGTCAGAATATCAGATCTGGGATTAGCTTGTGATTTCTCAAAGAAGAAGCCACATGCAAGTGTGTAAGTATAAGCAAGAATCTGCAAACTTATATTTCTATAGATCATGGATTTAATGGAGTGTGTAGTGTTTAAATGGATTATTCAAGAAATAATTATATTATTTTAATAATTCTATTTTTTGGGATGAAATTGAATTTAACTTATAGCAAGTCCAAAACCTTTTTGCTTAAATGGAATATAAAATAGGAAAAAGATTTTTGTTTAAGCAAAATAGTAACATGATACATAATAAGGAAATAATAAAAAAAAATTGTTCGCTTTAATATAATATTAAAAAAACAAAATGAGTTAAACTTCACACAGACATGTAAATACTGTTTATTTAAATAAAGTAATAAGATAATAAGATAGATTATCATTAAATATCTGTAAATTTTTAGATAATTATCTATTGAAACTTAATTATTGTCATAGTTACATTTAAAATATAGTATAACATTACTTATTTAACTCAGATGTATTTGTAATCTAACATACTACATTGTTAGCTGACTCTAAACAAATTTTACTCTAATATATTTCATATGCTAGAATTGTTAATGAAACGTCTGTTTGTTACAGCGGAACCCATGGGTATATGGCACCAGAAGTATTGTCGAAAGGTGTGACCTATGATTCCAGTGCTGATTGGTTCTCGTTCGGTTGCATGTTGCATAAATTGTTAAAAGGGCACAGTCCATTCAGGCAACATAAAACCAAAGATAAACATGAAATAGATCACATGACATTAACTAAGGTTTGTTACTCTTCTATTCTACAAAGTTTATATTTAAAAGCATATATTTTTAAATGAAAGTTCAATTTATGACCATAGTAATCCTCTAAAACAATTTCAGAACGTCGAACTACCGGAAACATTTTCGCGGGAACTGCGCTCTCTGTTGGAAGGTTTGCTGCAACGTGATATCAACAACAGACTCGGTTGCCGTGGCAGAGGGGCCGACGAGTTGAAAGAACACCCGTTTTTCAGTGGTATTGATTGGCAACAAGTTTATCTCCAGAAATACACACCGCCACTTATACCGCCACGTGGTGAAGTGAACGCCGCAGACGCCTTTGATATCGGTTCCTTTGACGAAGAGGATACGAAAGGTATCAAACTGACGGATGCGGATCAAGATCTGTACAAAAATTTTCCTCTGACCATCTCTGAAAGATGGCAAGCTGAGGTAGCCGAGACTGTGTTCGAGACAATCAATAACGAAGCAGACAAGGTACAAATTGTTAACTTAGGAAATTCTGTTTTAATATTATGTTACGATTACTTACTACTTCTCTCTTTTTATTATTTTACAGTTGGAGAATAAGAAAAAAGCTAAGCAAAAACAGCGATTTGATGCTGATGAGAAAGGTAATATTTTATACGCCATAGAATTCTGTAATGTACTATACGAAGTAGATCAATAATTATTATCACCTCAAATGTCTGCGATATTTATTGGTGTTAGAAAAAAACTTTCTCTTATAAAAGTTACACGGTAAAAAGGGACCATCGTATAACGTAAACATTGTGAATTTTTTTTATATTATACCCTAATACTTTTCTATATAGAATATTTAGATGAATCAATTCCGTATGAAAGAAATAATATATGTTGATATTTAAAAAAGCAACAATAGCATCAATGATATTAATTAATAATTAATAAATTGTTCTCTAACATGAACAGTATTAAAGATATTTGAACTGGTAATAGTTATTAATCAATGAATCGTTAACAGTCAATACACAGTATTTAAGTAATCTGGAGTTTTATTTAAAAAAATATAACTATAATTGTTTATTGCAGGATCAGACTGCATTTTACATGGTTATATTAAGAAATTAGGTGGTCCTTTTGCAAGCGCTTGGCAGACGCGTTATGCAAAACTTTACCCTAATAGATTAGAATTACATCCCGAATCTACGACGAAACCTGAACTTGTTTTTCTCGACCAGGTAAGCATAGAAATGAATTAAGTAATGACAATAAAGAATTATAATGTTCAGTTAGGGTTCTAAAAGGTACGCACTTCGTATTTAAAATAAATTTCAGGTTGAGGAAGTCAGCGCTGACCTCCAGCACGTGAAAGGAGAACAATGTATTATCGTCCGCACAAGAGATGCGAAAATAGTACTTACATATCCCGTAAGTATTTAGAATTGGTGTGTTCGTAGATTGTAGATAAAGTCGCGACTAATTAAGTACTTAATATCGCTTGCAATTTCATGTACTAAATTTATAAGTTATTATTTCTTTTACATAACTTTTGTTTAACTTAATTATTTTATTAAATATTTTTGGTGGACGCGGTGCAATTTAATATCAACATAACTTCATTCTGAATTCATAATTTATAAATATTTTGATCATTTTGTTGTATTATGATATTGAAATAGCAGACAGCTGCCTAAGTTAACAATATTGGTAAATTATTAATTAACATTATTACTGTAAACTAAATTATTCCAGTAAATAACATAAACATAATTATGCGTTGTTCTTCCTTTTTGAGTACATCAATTTAACTTAATTATTTCAGTCAGATTGAGTTCTAGACAACTATGATAAAATTCTTACATGTTGCTGCTTTCAAAATTATTTTGCTGTACCATTCGCAGTACATTTCGAGAACATTTCCATAAAATTACATTTTACTCTATCTATGCACAGATATTATATTATGTGTATATGGTTCAACATATCTGACATCTTGTATTATCAATGCTGCCCGAATGCTTATCAAACATCCTCCCTTTTGTAGTTGGATTCATGTCACTTGTCTGTCATTCCAATAATGTAGTACAACATGGCTGTTAAAATTGTTTAAAAATTCTTAGCTGAGGATAAAGTTAGTTAATAATATGCTGTCCAACATTTATCATGTGTTAATTTAAAAATTTATAAATGTCCATTCTATTTATTATCTAAATGTAAATTGTAAAACAGTTTTAAGTGGGTAGACGCTATTGCAAACTGGTGAACACAGTAATATAGTTCAAATTTTTTAATATAAAATTTTATTAATGCAGTGTTTGGGAATTAGGGGACTTGGGAATTCGGAAATTCGAGAATTTGATAATTTGGTAATATAGAAATTTAGAGATTTGGTAACCTGGAGATTTGTAAACATGAAACTTTAGAAGTTTAGAGATCTTGAAATTTGAACATGAAATATTTGGTATTTAAGAATTTTTATATTTGAATATTTGAAAATTTAAAAATTTGAGAATTTCGGCATTTGGAAATTTAAAGATTTGAAGATTTTTAAATTTGGTAATTGAAAGATATAGAAATTTGAAAATTTGAGTCTGAAAAATTAGAAATTAAAGAAATTGAGAATACAAAAGTTTACATATTTAATTCTCCAGAATTTGTAAACAGTAATTGAAGAATCCTTGTACACTTGTTTTCATTAAAACGAAGCTGGGTTGCACCAGAGTGCACCTAACAAAACGTTATCAAAAGGTTCTTCTGTATTATAAGTGGTAAAAATAAATAACATATAATTGTTTCAGGATGAAATCAGTTTAAAAGAATGGGCGGTATCATTAAGATCCGCGCACAAGTGTTCAATGGAAATGCTGGGCAATATGGCGAAAAAAGCAGTGAAGATATACGGGACTGAACGGGATGCAGTGATTCCACCGATGCAGCGCTCCACGAATGGCAACTAGCCCACTGCTAATACCTGCACGCCGTCATTATACTCCAGTCCCACTGCCTCCCAGCAGGAGCAACTTTTTTTATACTGAAAATCAACGCAGAGACCTAGACAGATTTCCAACACGGATGGTACCGAGAGTGGTGTCTTCTCCCTCTACGACCAGCAATCCGCGGAATCAGACGTATCTAAGTCTCGGAACAGCTCCAAAGAAACTCCCTTTAAACGGCGGGTAGCGTCGCGCTGTATAGAGACTCTAGGAAGTAGTGTCGTACGAATCGTCACGTCGTTATATTTGTACGTTAGCTGTATGTGCAATGTGGCGTAGGAACTAGCGACTGAACAATGCCCATCGACACAAGCGCGCGTACGCGCGTTCATTCACGTAAAAAACTTCATACAGGATACATACATGCACGCACAAGTATACTCAAGTGCAACGTAGACTTCTGCAGATTAAGGAGAAATATAGACGGAGAAGCCTAACTTAGAACCTTCTGTCATTGCATGTAAAGAAACATGGACAGATAAGGCAAGAGGTAGGACATTTCTTTCCTTACGGTTCTCCTTACCTAAGAGAAGTCTAAGTTGTATATAACCGTACACACATACATACATGTACACACAGTGAACACGAAAATGCAACCGGTAGTGTATTAGTGTTATATCAGTACGAAATACGCCCTGAATCCCGATTATACTTCTTCTACACCGTTCTATACCGCTCGTTTACTTAATTTATTTACTAATGCAGAACGATTTTATATTGTCGTTACGTAAACGGTAACACACGCGCGCGCGAAATTCGTTTATTTATTGTGTTGAAGGAATCGAGAAAACAAAACGAAAGAAGAACTCGAAACAGTTCGTACATTGTCGGCAGCCAACAGAGGATCGCTGTAATAAAATTGTGTACGCTCGAATGGATACTGGCGAGTTCGCTCCGGCAATAAAATTGTGCGACGAACGTAGATCCTGTCTACATTTCTTCATTCAACTCAGTCCCATGCCCAAAATAGGAAGTAAGTAGTTTAAAAGGCCTACATAACTCAAGATAGCATAGCAAATGTTTACTTTTATTTTTTCTGCAACATGTAAAATCACATTTTACTATAGTGTCTGGTAAAAATAATTATTTGAAAACTGAGTTTTATTGCATGCTCTGTCTTACTTCGTTGCAGAAGAAAATGATTTATTGGACTTCACCTGGTAACGTCAGTGATTAATATATGTATATCACTTTATTTCAGGATTTGCAAAATTTATTAATAATGTATATTTTTATTATGAATTTGAAAATCAAGAATTTGGGAAATTGGGAATTTGAAAATTTGGAAATGTAGGAATTTTATGACGGGAATTTAAAAATTTGGGTCTTTAGAAAATTTGAAAATTTGATATCTATATTTATTGACAATATAATGTTAACAGTAAACATCCTGAGATACTAGCAACATACATTAATCACCTGAGGTTTCCGTAACATACAAACTATTATCAAAAATCAGTATTATATACATTTATTTTTAAAATTTATAACGATTGAAGAGAAGTAACTTTAAAAGAGGGTTAGTATTAATATGTGTAACTAATTTGTACTGAATAGCTAAGTTACTAAATTCATAAATATTATATTAATGTATTTTATTTTTCACGAATCTCCCTTAAAAACATTGCTAGTTTTGGATCCACGTTAACAACAGATCCAAGTCTTCGTTCTAAAGTTTCAAAATCAACTCTTTCAAGCCAACTGGCAGAATCAACTTCTTTCTGAGGAAGAGGACAGAATAATCGTTCTACAGCAGCACATAAACCGCACCAACTTCTAAAATTCAGAGGTTTTTCTATTTCACCAAATAGAAATTTGAAATGTGTTTCTTGCTCTTCAGTCATAGGTTTTCCAATCACTTCTTGGAGAGCTTCTGGAATATTGTGTGGTAAAATCTTCTTAACGTCCCGTGTCGTATCGTCTTGATACTTATTGAAAAATCTACCAAAGATTAATTTCCTTCCTGAAGAAACAAAGACATGTTTGCTGAGATAATCCATCACCGTTAATCCTAGAAACAGTTTTAGGTATGTATATTGTGTCAACTTTAATTCAATATTATAAGACATGAATGAATTTGCTGAAAGATTTAAATATCAGTGCAATATTTTGTACCATCCAACCTTACATAAAGTATTAAATTTTATTTACCACGTAGACTACCGCTATCAAGAATTTCAAAACGAGCCACTTGACGAGAAAATACTCTTGGTGTATTTGACAGAGCAGGGTTTGATGTTTGAGATCTTCTTGTACGTGAATAAGTTTCTCCTTTCACTCGTAGAGCTTCTTTGAAGGCAAGTTTTCTCTTATAATTATATTTGATAAGAAATATTAATATTATTTATAAAACATCCTTATATCATAATATTTTGAATATTTTAATAATAATATGACATTTTCTTAATAGTATAATAGTTTAGATTTATTTAAATATTTGAATAGTAGAAAGTTACTGCATTTTTGAAATATTAACTGCCTAAAATCTTAATGTCACTTTTTAATCTCACCCTAATTGAAAATTCTGCTTCCACCTTGTCACTATCCAATTCTCTACAAAGATGTTTTAAAATATCTGGCTCTAAGAAACTAGGAAGCATCGTAGAAGGTATATTAGTTACTGCAGAAGCTTTCTTTGGAGAGGTCGACAAATTTTCTGCATCACTATTAGCTGTATGAATTCTGTAAAAAAAAGGAAAAACATCTTGAATTAAAATAAGAAAGTAAAAATATTTAGAGTGAATCGTCACTAACGATGTTCTCCTGGAACCGTCGCCTATATGTGATATTTGAGTTTCAGTTGTTTCAAATAAATCACGAACTTCGGTTTGCTGTCCATAAGCTGATCCTCTTCTGCATTTTCCTTTACGTAATCGTTTTCCTCTTCTACGAATGATTGTGGGTTGTTGCTCCTTACTTACTTTTTCTATTTGACCTTCCACTACATTGATACTAGAATTCTTAAAAATTACAAAATTTTATATTGAAATACGAATAAACTCAAAAACATTTTTATTCTATACAGATGTGTCAAATAAAACTTTAATAGATTTTTAATAAATTTAATTGTGAAGTACCGATTCGGAAGCGTCTGTAGTAACGAATAGATTTGAAACATCAGCTGGAGGGTTTAATGAACGTGATTGACAACGAAGTTTAGGCTTAGATATAAAAATTTCAGCTTTTCTATGGGTTGGTGGTGGTTCTAAAGTCAAAGCATGCCAAGTAAAAGTATCGTTTTCCTGAAAATAAAATTTATGTAATCATTATAATAATACAAGTAATGGAAACATCTCAAATTACCTGCTTGTGTGAATTAGTCCTGAGGTCTAGAACTAATGTTGTACGTTCTCTTGGATTACAGGTCACTGGAAATTCATCATCAATTGGTCTGCTGGTTAAGACAGGCCCACTAGCAAGTGTAGGTGCTGGAGTTAAGGGTCTTGAATCTGTCTCAGTATATTTTCGAAATAATTCTTCAGGCACAGTGGCTTCATCTGTGTTAATAACTTCTATTCTAATATTTCCACTTATACCAGTGACACCACTTGTAGTCATCAAATTTGCTTTGATCATTTCCATTTCTTCCGGTAACAATAAAGCTTTTCCTTCAGTTGCCTATAGAGTGTACGAAACAACATACAAACTATAATAATTCAATTTAATTCCTAACATATGCGTAATGAGACTTGAAGATGCTAAATGCATAATATACAATATTCAAAATTGTATTTTGTTATTGTTATTGCCAGCATACAATGTTATGGTTATAATTTTACCCATGAATCTTTTGCTCGTCTAAGCACTTCTTTTGCTTCGCAGTCTGCAGGATGATTACACAATACGGAGCAGCCATAAGGATAAGGATTATAAAGACCAGAAAAGGGTCGAAGAATAAAAGGTACTGGTTTGGTAGATCCTGAAAGTTCTATCCTCTGCAATAGATAAGAAATTTATCGTTTAACTTTTTGCTCTCTTTTCATTATAAGAAAAGATATCTAGATTTTGTTTTATTTTTTTACACATAAAACTAGCTGTAATTCAGTAATACATTACATTAAAATACATAAATAATACTTAAGGATCAATTTTTGTATTTTTAAAATTTGAACGTAGATGTAGAGTTCCTAAATATGTAACTGGGTGCATGAAATACCAATTTATATATTTTTAATAATTTCTTTCAACGAATACCTTCGGTTTAGGACGGTAAACTGGTCGAATTCGTGCTTCTATGAGACCAGTTGCACTCGCAGCTTTTGCCATTATTTTTTACAAAATTATTACCATACACTATACAACGTGAATCTTTATCGTAACGTAAATAAATCGTTGGTCGTCTTGGAGCTAGGTTACTAACGTAAACTTGATGGGTCGATTGATGAAGCTAGGGTATATAATATTAGACTCTCGTCACCTTTAACCCTTTGCTGATTGCTGTAGTATTAAGAATCATTCCGAAGTAGTTGTTTAAATTGGCGATGTTGCGTGATACAGACACCGAGTATCTACCCAATTAAATTCTATAATTGCAAACAACTAATACATAATTTTTAACACAGTTTTTTTTGACATAAAGATGTGCTTTGCTTGATATATATTTTTATTTTGAAGTTTTCTTTCAGTTGTATAACAATCTTGGTTTGAATGTTATAATACAATATTGATATTTCAAAGTATTGTATAAATCCCAAAGTTTTTGCATGATATTATATATCTAATACGAAAAGAAATATTACAAAAACTGATGTTCAAAACTGTAAACAATTTTTACTAAAAAGTGAATAATTAAAAATAACAATGTTTATTTATATTTCATATAATACACTTAGTACATATATATATGATTTCTAATATTTAAATTTTAAGCATATAGTCTAGGTAAGGATCTTCCTGTTTGTGTCCAGGATATTTCTTTTTGTACTTCAAACCAGTTACCAGAGTAGAGCTCTTTGGGAATGCTGTTTTGCCATTGAAAAGTGTATCCGTATCTAAAAGTTTTTTAGGATTAGTTTGTTTATATTTATTTGGAAAAAGAGTAAAAAAACAAAATCTATTTATAGAATTACCCACAATATTTTTCCACTGTTACAAAATACAATAATAAAATCCTTAACAACAGTACTAATTTAAAAATATATAGAAATGAATCATTTTATTTAGAGGGATTTAATATTGAATTTGTCAACAACCTTTAAAAGTAACATCCTACAAAATTTCTGGTATAGAGAAAATGTATAAAAGCAACATACCTGGATGGAATCGAACATAGTCATTATTAATATGCAAATTCTTTGGTAATTCCATACTACGCATTGCATCCAATGGTGTTACATTGCCAACTGGTGTACTATAATATTCTTTTAGATCAGCTGCAACAAGAATTATATTTGGTTAGGTAACTAACAAAATAATGAAATGTAAACAGTGCATCAAATTTAAATGATTGAAATACGCAAATAGCTACTTCTAAAATCTTTCTAATAAGTAGTTTGTTACTTTATAATATTTTTATTTGTAATCATTTAAAAAAGTTTTAATTTCCTTCATTTTCTTTTGTTCAAATATACCACTCCCCAATAGTTAGCCCTTTGTAAATTATTGTATTAAAGTATAAAAATTATTGCAATAAAACATTCGCATAAACTCAAATAAAATCTGAACATTATCTTCCTTTCATCCTACCATCTCGAAATAGGAATAAAATTAAAATTGGTTCAAATAAAATAAAAATTAACAAAAAAAAAAACTGGACTATCTTACCAATAGTTTCGATAAAACATAAAACAGAATTTGTTAACGAATGTTGAAATTCTTTTTCACACGCTAAGAAGAGATTAAAACGTTGTGAGGAATCGTCAATTTTTGTTCCATCGTCCGCTGAAATACTTTGTTCATTGCAAATTTTATTTATGCGATTAGACACATCTTCGGGAGGATTGTATGCGTCTCGATACCTCAGGAATCTGAAACAATAAAATGTATTACAATGTAAATAATTGTAAAAAGGCAAAAGAAATTTATCTGAATATTTTCTGTATTTTTATTGTTTATTATATTAATTATTTCATTTAAGATACATTTAAAAATGAACGTGACATCTAAGGAGGTGGGGGGAGGGGAGGGGAGGGGGGCGGAATGATAGAGGTTACTGTTATTGTTAAAAAAAAATTATTTATTAAAATAAAAACGAACTAAGTCAGATGAATTCTTTATAACAGTATCACTAATACTGATATTTGATTTATGCTGAAGAACAGTCAAGAAATATGTTTTATTAATATTTAATTAAGGGAAAGGAAGTTTCATTAATAAAAAGTACTAAAAGTACCCGTTCATTTTTACCTGAACTGTACCGAATGTTGAAAATATCGATTTTGCGACGAGTACCTAGCTTCTCTGATTCTCAAAAGGTATATATTTTAATAATACGCCCACTATCAGTAATTTTTTCATACAAAATTATTGAAATTTTTATTTTTCATAACTTTTAATATAATAATTTTATTTTTTAACGATATTTCATAAAATAAAAAGTTCCAAGATCATAATAAATAACTTATCGAAATCAATGGCAGCTCAATTCTATATAATCGATTAATTTTCTGTATAATTTTAATGTTAGATTACTAATATTTTTTTTTGATATATTACTTAATGAACAGTAAAATTATATTGATTTAAAAAAGTTACTACCATTATAATCTTGAGTACGGTCAATATAACAGAACTTTTTTGGCATTGTTTTTTTCAAATAATAAATTTAAAAAATTCATTTTTATTGTATTTAAAATTATAAAACATATAGAGTTATTCAAATTATAAGGTGCATGAAAAAAAATAAATGACATTTATAAAGCTTTTTGCAGACGAATCCTAAAATCAAACTTTCTGAAATACAGAAAGTTTGCGAAAAACGAAGCAGGCGACGAAGTCGGATAGAATTGAGCCATCGAGGTGGAAAGTTGTCTTCTTTCGTTAAACGACACTTAATTAACGCATGATTTATTTCCTTCCCACATAGTATGGATGCTCCTCCTCTATATATTTACACCGGAACAATAGATTTCAGCAAATAAACGACTTATTGTTCCCGTCAACATAATTCATTCTTCACCGCGGACGCGGATCGATCACGAACTACGTCAACTGATGTGTGTTGGCAAAACAGTACGAAACAAATTTAAGTCCCTCCCGAATTTTATTTTTAATACGACTCATTTATTGTTAACAGAAATACGAACGATCCGGCATCGTTGATCAACTATATAAAATAACCGATAGTGTCAAATAGCTTTAAGTTTTTAAACGAGCTTAAAACATTTGTTCAAGAAAGTCCCTAACAATAGGAAAGGCATATTACGACAGAGTAATTAGTACAACACGTATTTCCATTTAAAAAGTCGCAGACATATCTATTGGATTACCACATGAATTTTCTGAAGACTATCTCTGTTGATAGTCATTGATTTCACGGTTTGAAAATCAATATCGTCTCTTCTAGATTATCTCGACACGACTCGCGCCAAACTTTTCGTAACGTGTAAAAGACTCCGGTTACCGGACGAAGTGCGGTAAGGGAGGCTTCCCTTAAAAGAGAGGAGAACCGTGGGAGAGGAGGGGACAAGATCGATGTCCACCGACTGTACAGTGGTGCCCTCAGTTGTATTTTCTCAGGATACAGTTATGGCCAATACTGGCCAGGAACGAAACGTACCGAAGAGAAACCCCGTAACTACGAAAGTTTCTAATATTTCAGCGAAACTTTCGTTCCGCGTTGCGATTGTCCCCCATACTTGACTTAATCTAGATACGTAACAAACCTTACTGATTACTTAAATACACGCATGAGGAAACTGCTTACTTATGTTTCTGATGGTTCGGTTTTCCATTCAATAATTTATAAGGAAATTGACGTTTCGAGAAAATGAGAATGCAGTTTTATTTTCCATGCGTTTAACCGTAATTTTAATACGCCTTACGAGAAACGGGCGATAGTTTGTCAATGTTAATCACAAGGACGGAGAAACTTAGTCTTCGAAACAGGTGTTCTCAATGAAACTGGCACAATCGGAGAATGAAAATATGCAAGGACTAAATCGTTTTGTACATTTGCTGTTGCCATACGTGTATTGTTCTGTAACATTATACTTAAATTGGTAATTAAATTAACAAATTTCGTTTAACGCCGTATGAAATATTTTAAAGTAACGTAACTAGCGAGAATTCTTGTGGTCAATGGAAAATCTGATATAGCGGTACAAAAGGGTATGGCACCAGACGTTACGTCACGTGTAAAGATGGAATCAAAGTCAGCCCGTAGATACTCATGAATTTGAATCAATGGGATATTCAAATGTCATTTCATTCGAATTTACTGTAATTTCAAAAACTTGGTATTCCGTATAATGCGTCCATCTTGTATGTCATAAAATAAAAATTTATTCTGAATTTTAAAATAAACACACATTAATTTTTAAACTATAACTCAAATTTAATAATTAAATCCTGCAAAAGTACTACTAAAGTTTGTTCGAACTATATGTGTCGTATCAAATAGCTGAATAAATGTGACTGTACTATTCTATTTACGTGATTCATTCATCGTTAACGATGTTTTGGAGTATTTAGAAAAATTTTATTTTTTTTTTATTTGACGCGCTTTTCAAAGAATTTCGTGTACAGAAGTAGCGCTGTATCTTTATGTACGTTATTTAATAATTGAATTGCATTTAGATAAATCACAACAATAATCGCGATATTATTAATTTCATCCCCAGTCGTGCGTATCTATCAAACAATTGTTTGTAAAAATCAGGGTGCCATGGACGCTCGTGTCATCCCTGAGAGCAGTGAAATACGGCAGCTTATTGGTCGTCGCGTAGAAAAGAGGTGGTAAACGGCAATATGGCCGCAGTGTGTCCTCTGTCAGTTGGCCAGCAACGCGACGTAACGCGAATATTTCGATCAAATTCGTGCGTAAGCTGACTATAATACTCACCCTTTAGTAGAGAGTGACGTGTTATCATCATTGAAAGTGGGGGTCACTACTTTAGGTGGTTTGGATGATTTCTTGCTCTTAAAGCGGGTTACATCGTATCGCGAACTCGTCTGTAAAATGACGATGGTCTCGTTAGTGCGCGTTTCGTATGAGTTAATAAACTGTTTCACTCCTGCTGTGGAGTGTAGTGCAATAACGGTGATTAAAAAGTGTACGTAAAGTGTCTGTACTGACCGTGTTCACGGCGAGAATAGTGGATGAACTTTTTAAAGGATTCGCGAGTAAACCATGCCTGATGAGCGCCGCCATCTTCTTCCTCGTCGTTGAAGGGAACTGCGCGAGTTGAGCAGTAGGAGGCGCCTCGGGCGGCTGCGCTTGTTGTTTCCCATCGTCCGCCATTTTACGGTCGCCATTGAGAAGTGAAAACCCTCCTAAATGTTCTCGAATAATAGCGGCCTCGCCGTGTGATTTTCGGGGCTGAGAGAGGCGCGCCGCCGCGAGAAGTGTTGCTAATGAGTGTACGGCGTACGATGGAGAAGCCATGACGCATCCGTCGCATCAAACGAACGGCGCTAGCCTGGAGGACTGCCACACGAATTTCTTCGCACTGGTGAGTGATCCAGTGAGAGCCCACTCTTCGTTAAGAGTCGGAGCACATATCTTTTACTGTGTTTGGACATGTACAGAGACGGACGAAGCTTTGGCTTCGCAACACGGAAGCCAGTTGTCTAGTGACTGTTTAACGGTACCGCATAACGTTGCGAGGCAAGAAGTCGGCCGGGTTAACCTATATATCAGAGAATTCCCGTGGGCAGTACTCGATCGTTCGTTGTCGACGTTGGTGTTGTGTGTATCGCGGCACTCCCCTCCCCTCCCATTCTGCCACTATGTATATACACGTACATGCGTGTATACATACGCTTGTACGTGCATAAATACATATATGTGCACATACATAAAGTACATACATATATACGTGCGCAAAGCGTCTATATGCGCGTCAGTGGGATTTGAAGTTTATACGACCCAATGTCATTCCTGATTCATGTCGTCCCTGAGTTCTCCACTCGTGAGAGAATTAAGGAGGTTGCAACAGGGCTAACCGGTGACTGTTGCATCTCTATCTTTTCCATCCTAGTGATTATCTTGTTCGATTGTTCGCGTGCCACTGTGTTTTCTTTCGTGCCTACTGGTGCTATCTCTCTAGAAACTGTCGCGGAACGCGACCACGACGCTTTCGTCTCCTCGCTCGACAGATAATGAGATCGTCTCTCGTAACATTCCTTTCGCCTTTCAACGGAGCCAGAAAACTGTGTCAGACATTGTTTGTACCGCTCGAAAGTCGTCGTCTGCTCTGGTCCGGCAAATCTACGAACTCCTTTTCGTTGAGCCCGATGAACCTCGAACGTGCTTCTACGATACATACCAACCTATCGATATACATATATGGATTCTTCATACTACAGGATGTTTTGAAAATGAATAGCCAATCATCCAGAACATATTTTACTTTGTTTGAAAGACGAGCAATGTTTCGTGCACGGTTAAATGTATTTCGTACGCAATGTTGTTTCGTTTATAGGTTGTCATTTATGAACGGTGATGGAAATATTTAATACTTTCGTAATTTCGTAATTATGTGATTTCAAAACGGAGAATGCGTGAACTAAATATTTTCGAACGAGTTATGTGACTTGTCAGTGTTTTTCGTATTTTATTAATTCAAAATTTGCCGCGTTTTCAAACTTAGTGCATCGATTTCTACGTCCGATACTTTTCGAACATATGGTTTTAAAAAAGTGCGTCGAATATCATTCTCGAATAATGAAAAAATTTCCGATACATTCACCGCATTGATTGACATATTTATTTAATTATACGTGTTTGCGTTTGTCTGGAAATCGATAAAACACGTTGCAAACATGAGTTTCGAATTGACGTTTGCGACATGTTAGAATAATACTTTGTTAAAGCAATACGTTGATCGTGATCGCGAAATATTGTTTGTATTTTTCTAGTTTCGAAAGTTAAGCCACCTAGATTAGAAACAGTCTGTATGCAAGGCTTCTACTAAAGGTTGTCTCCTTTTTTTCTTTCTTTTCGGACTGTGCAATACGCGTGCAGCGTTTGTGTATACATATCCCTGGTATAACGACGAGACAGACATATTTTTCTGTTACACTGGCAGCGCACCGCATTCCCACGAACAGTCGATCAAAACAACCAGCACTGAATGAGCCATGTCGTTCGTTTTTTTCCACTTGTCTCTTATATGTGATTTTCCAGGAGCATGGGATTGTCACGAATGACAAACTTTCCTACATTACCTAACGAATAATTAACCTTCTTTTTAATTCTTTACATGTCAATGGTACACGATCACACCCATCCGACAGTTAATCTAGTTTAGTTTCATATTAGTAGTCTGAAATTGAACGGTAAACCCTACGTATCTAAAGCTATCAACCGTTTGACAGTGGTATCTTTTGTATGTTTTTTTGGAAATTTTCCAGTTATGAACGTTGCGGAGATATTGAATTTTTTTCTTTAATCTCTATGGTCGATTAAAATTCAAGAAAGTCAGGTTGTTCGTTGTGTCATTAGTTTGCAGGAAAAGCAGTGCTTTCGTTTTGACTCCTCGCAGCTTTCCCCCCGATGAAGTTCGTTTACGTCCTCGACAGTTCGTCGTCCTCTATCGTTCCGCGTGAATTCGATTCGAGAAATAGTTTCGATATTTCCGTTTAATCGATATTCAGTGCAATTTTGCGTTGATATTTCTGCATTAAATGCTGTCACTATTTTCTTTAATTATTTACTGCTTTACGTTATTGATAACCATTTACAGATATTTAATGTTATTTTTTATAAAATATAGATTCAAAAGCTAAAGTTAGGTTAGTTTTCAACGTTTAGAGAATTGAGATGGTTAATTTTAGTATTGGTTAGGTTAACAGCTATCTTTGACTTAATTTTTGTTTAAACTAGTAAAGCACAGTAATTTTATATATTGTTATTTTATTATTACGTTACTTGAAAAAATTTTGGTATTTCTGGAAACGTAAATTTCAAAATATTTACATTTTGTCAAATTTTATTCCTCGCACAATTGATTCACGTAATTTTTAAAGAAAAAAATCGTGGAAAAATACTGGGCAGAATAATTCGAAGGCAGTTTTAGTGTACAGCTTTATAGTTACTTTGTATTCACAGTAAAATTCGAGTTGCAACGGCCAGGTAGGAGCAATGCTCGACTACAGTGATTCTCATTCCAATCGTATATGAAACGTCATCTTTAATTGAACACTCAAAACGGCAATTATATTCTATTAATGCAATTTAATTTAAAAATACAAGTGAAACGAAATAACAGTAACTAATGATTATTCAACACTTTTTTACTTCTTTATATAATAATTTTTTTTTCGCAAAATATAATATTATTTTTCTATTAATGGAAAATATTTTAATATAATTTTTAATAATTGTAAATTTTAGTATTACAATTTTTTAAATTACTGAAACAGAAATATGTGTAAATATTGGCAGGGGAATTTAAGGAATCATTGATACAGATTACAAGGAACTGTAATACTGAAACGTATAGTAAAAGGATCGTGATCTTCCTTCTTCGTTGACGTTGGAATGATTGAAATGCACGCAGTCACGTAGCCTTGTAGAATTTACTAAGCATTTAATGCTAGACATTTTTTTAACATGCTTTTCTTCTTTCTTGTGTTGAGATTCGAATGTTTACAACAAATAATCTTTGAATTATTGCGCATCAAATAAAATATACTATTCGTTTCATAATTTTAGGCAGAAATGGGTCTTTCTCAATGACAGTAATGATAATGCTTTGTATATATCATTATGCAGCGCAGCATATTATCTTTGTCGTAACGTGACCTCGTAATTTACACTCGATGTATTATTGATTATATTTTTAAAAAAGAATATATGAAAATTGAAATTAAAGCGTGAAGTAAATGTGGTTAGAATATTGTTCGAAAAAAAGAAAAATTAATTATTTTAAAAACCAATACAAAATTTTGAGTGTTCATTCTTATAATTATTTTAATAATAATTTATTAAATAATTTCTTAAATAATAAATTATTAAATAATTTATAAAATCTATTTGTTACATTATTTTTTAAAATTATATTGTTTCTATCAAAAAATAGGCAAATATGAGTTAAATTTTCTTTTATTTATAACAAACGAAAATCTATCTTTTTTTTGTTCGTATTTCATGAAAAAAAGTAATAAGTAAACATATTTTTTTTTTTCAAGAAAATATTCAATTTTATCTGAATATTTGTATGGTCAAAACGGACAGGATAACTCAGTAATGTTATCGCTTCTTCCGGTATCGATATAATTTGTATGGCAGGTAAGGGATTAACGGTTTCAAGACCTTGGTCAAATTTCCTCCATATAAAACGCTAAATGCCTAATAAAGAATTTTCAGTAAATTTCTAGAAGGGAACTGCTAAATGTCTATTCAAAAGAAAGTTCGAAGGAATAATTTTCTAAGAAATAGACAATTGTATAGCAATAATTTTCGAAGGAAAATAAATCTCTTTTTTGTTTTCTGAAAATAAAAGAACGGTATTCCGAGGTCAGGCAAAAGTGGCGAGCCAAGCCGAATGGCGTGTAAACTCTCTTGTAGTCTTAACACGTCACGTCCTCGCGGTGCAAGGCTTTCACCTAGGCTGGTCAAGCCCCTTCGGCTTCTCCTGTTTCTCGCCACGGAGCACCAGTTTCAGCATAATCTAGCCGACAGACTTGCTCGACGAAGAAGCCGCGTGCCTTGCGTATCTTGCTCGAGAAATCACCAGAATGGTCTAATATAATAGAGGATACTCAGTGTCTCTCTGATCGTTTATTGCTTTTCTTGTATTTACACCACAAACGGCTTTGATAAAAAGCCACCCTTAAATTGATGCGTTTTGAAAAATTTTAATATTTGTCATTTAGGTCATTTGGTTATTTAGATCGTTTGTTGTATTTGTCATTTGGTTTTTCACCTGAGTATCGGAAACTTTTTAAGAAAATAAATGTTGAAAAATTCCATGTTGGTTGATATAAATTTTATAGAACGCTTTTGAAAATAACTCTTGTGGTTCATTGTGTAGAGTTCTGAAATTATAATTGAAGGATCGATGGATCGAGTCCCAAATTCGGGGAAGTCAATATAATACTTTTTTTGTTTTGTTTTCTTAATATTTATGTTACAAACGGAATTTGTGATAATTATGAAATATTGGATTAATATTTTTGATTAAAAACACATATTATTATTTTAAAAATGCCACGTAATGACTTTGTTAATACTTAGGATAAATCTTCAATTTGTATTTTAGTTTTTATTTAATTAGTTCTGTAATCTGTTTTCCATTTGAAAATACGTATATGTTTAAGTGTAGTTAAATTTAACACTTGAAGACGGTTATACTTTTATATTATTGTTCTTTATCCTGTTTTATATTTACTGCATACGTAAGAATTGTATTTCGAAAAGTGGTAGTTTTATCATTAGTAAAGTTTTGTCAGTAGATTAAAATAACCCACTCACAATTTTCAATATAATATTCACATGCGTTGGAAAAGTGATTTAAACTTAAATTCTTGTTGTCTTAACAATCCAATGTCACAGGATTAATGATCTAATTTTTAACTGAAAGATAAATAACGTTACGGAGAATATATATTCTATGAAATGTACGGTCATAAAAATGTTTATTTTCATTATGTATAATTTACGATTAGCAGAAAAATTGTATTTGAAAGCTTTCATAATGTTATAACAAAATTACTAGTTTTTAAATTAGCATTATACAGTACCGAAAATTTAGCCTTATTAGTGAAACATAAATATGTATGTTACATCATAATCTCAGAGTAGGTTAGGTCGTATTTAAATTAGGTCAGCGTATAATTTTGGGGTTAGACTAGGTCGGTGTACAGATCGGTTGGAATAGGTCCAGATCATGGTTAGGCTAGATTATGCTAGGTTAAATTAAAACAGTGTCAAGTTCGTTGACAGTTAGATGAGACAGGGTGTTAATAGTAAGCTAGGTAATGAAGTGGTTAGGTTAGGTTGGGATTACGTTGTGATTAGGTTAGTAAGTAAATCTGAGTAAAGGTTAAGTTAATTTAGAATTAAGGTGTTGTGTTTAGATCAATTTGGAGTTAGATTTGATCGACGTTAAATGAAATTAAACAAGTTACAAGATAGGTTAGGTCTGTTGAGGTTAGGACAAATAACGTAAACGAAACTATTCAAATTTTGTGTAATTGAATAATTAATGTAAGAATATCGAAAGCAGACATCATATAACGTTAATATTCTAGTAGTAGTGGAAAGTGGTAAACTAAAAGCTTACATTTGAAAATTAGTGTATTAATAGTATGTATTAATATTCTGATATATCTTATAGCATATGATACATGTATACGATTACAGAGTTTGTTAAAAATATGATTTAGGATAATTCTCATATATAAAGTGCCATATTAAAAAATAACTCTTGTCGCTAGTTTGATATCATTATTTCTGTTAATATTAGTAGCTAAGCATTACATCTATTGAATTATTAATATATTTAGTTTTGGCAATAACAGTATTAAATTTCTATTGAATCAATAATAATATTAATACAGTATTATCATTACTATTCTGAAGATAGCAGGGATATTAGATTTTTATAGTATTTAGTACAGTAATGGTAATAGTAATGCTAATGTTAGAACACTGTACGATTCTAGAAATATAAGTAATATGAAGGATAGTAATACTTTATAATGCTACATTAATATTACGAACCCTGATAGTTCGTTAGTGATACTACGCTAACAGTTATTTGAAAGGGATGCATAATCATTTCATTTGTGAAATGAAGTATAATGCTAGTATGTTATTAGATTATTTATGAAAAATCTTTTTAAAAAAATTGATGTATTGTAGTAAATGAGGAAAGTTATTTAAGTAAAAAAACATTATACTATCCATATCAAGTCACTACTAATTTTGATAAGAAAATGATTATCTTTTTTGTATACTAATGTATTCATTTTAACAAAATTATAAGCAATAACAAAAATATCATCCGAATGAACAAGTACTAACTTTCCCGCCAAAAACATAAGCCCTTAGTTCTGATTTGAAACTTTGAAATAATTTTCGATTTTTGCCTCGGGCCTGTAAATACTAATGACGAGTCTGTATACAAAGATACACTTCGATACAAAATTAATTAATAGAACGTAAACTTTCAATACAGAGTTTATTTGAAATTAACAAAAACTAATTAATAAAATTTTATCAGTAAAAAAAATCTAAAAAAGTTATATTATTCATAAGATAATATTTCTTATTGATTATTATATTCAAATTGATTTAATTTCATAGTCAATATCGTACACAAATGAAATGTTTTCTACACAGCTGTTCTAACAGTTGAAATATTCGAGTCCATCTCTTTAAGCTAAGCACATCCACCTCAACACGGCAAAGTTCATTGAATTAATCTATTCTATCACAGGGTATCCACATTTAAATGGTTCTACTACTATACCGTTATAGTATCGAGCGAAAAGAAGTTCGTAGAACTGTGCAGGAAGCGCGATTTTATAGAGAAAAGAAAGACGCGCCTAAGAGGCGTACTATCCACTTTCGAGTGGCTTGTACGCAAGAGAATTCCGCTTCGTTACGCATGCGAATGTAATGTTGGTGCTGCTTTAACGGCGAGCGTGTGTAAGGAGGGCAGTAACAGAAATGGGAATTTACAGCTGTGCCTACGTTCAGAGCGCAACATAACGTTGCACCGCTAGAAAAATAAGATTGTATAGTTCCTTCTGTCTCTACTGACAGCTCGCTCGGTCAGGTATTGTTCTTTTTCGGCTGCGTTTCCATCAATAATGCGCGACGATATCCCCGAACTACGATCGGTTGCATTCGAAATTACAATCGCAATTTTCATTCAAAATTTCCTTTAAATTATATTGTACAACGATTCATTTAATAATTATAATAAGTACTTTATTTAATAATTTCAAGAAGTGAGAATGTGATTTAAACAAGCATTGAACACGAAGGAAAAAGTGCGAATATTCAATGGTGTTAATTGTGGAAACAATTTAAATTTTGATCTCTTATTAACGAAGCATAAAAATTCCAAAATTTTAATCTTTATAAAAAGATATAATTGTTAATTTTTCGAAGTTGGGGTTTTAAGCATAATAATTTTAATTTAGTTTAAAAATGTCACTAGACTTTTGAATTTGATGGAAAATTATAAGAGCTTGATTTTAAAAGAAAAATTTTTGTTAGATTGTAGGATGTAAGTAAAAATAAAAAAGAATAAGAGAGGAAAGGATTACAAACAGACGCGCGTGTATGGCAGGATGAAACGGAGGGAATGTAGGGGATCCGCGAGTTGAATCCACGCGGGCGGCCTTGCACGTCGCCTTGCTTGTATTGATCAGCCAACTTGACAGTCCCGTAGCGTTACGACGTGCGCCTTTGCTCACCGATTATTTCGTCGCGCCGACATGCTAGGCGCCATCGCATGTCCTTCCGAAATCGATTCCATTCTTTAAGAAATTATTCGATACGTTAAAATGATTTCCACTCTATATTAAAAGAAATATTAAAATATTTCTGGGCGGATTAAAAAATTTCCAGTATTCGGACAAAAGGTTCAACGTTATTAATAATACAATCTTTTTTTAAGTTGACCGGATCACTAAAATATTAAAAGAATACAGTCTGGAAATATTATTTAAAGCAGTAGAAACAAAATTCGGCATTACACGAATAATCTTAAAAAATTCAAAATAAAGTGATATTAAAAAATAATTTTTTTTGAGTCAAAAATATATTTGTAATTTTTAAATATCTTTTACTTTAAATTTATTGTGGAAAATTATTCGAGTGCTTTGAATGAAAGAAACGTACTAAATATAATTTTGAACGACGATTCTCTTCCTTTTTCGATAACGTTGTTGTCTGTGATTTCTTTAAGGCACTGTACTAAGTTTCCGCACTTATTTGAATTTGTTCCGGTTATGTCAGCTGGCAATGTGACGTAAGGAAATGCGCATATTTGATTGGTTGAGAAGCGCGCGACCTGCTCGCGTCTGCGCGTGCCTTTATTGCTTTGACAGACACATCGTGGCGCCATACGACAGACAGACTTGTTTACGGTGGCGCCGCTGTACATGAAACATTGTACTAAATAAGACAATGTTCGGAGTTTGTCTACCCTTTTGCGTTATTGTCGTGTCAATCTTGAATGTGATTCATGTTGACTGTAATTAAAACCTAATCAATATAAAATCAAATCATAATCTTCTAAATAACACTAAGAATAATAAAGTAGTAAAAATACCAAAGAATATAAATATAAAATAGTACAAATGGAACTAGCGCAAATATCAATTTTATTTCATTTTTGCACGCCGCGCATCTAATTATCTATGTTCTTTTTATATAATGTAGAATATAATAATCTAATAAGTATAGAATCATATACAAACCTATGTAAATACGCGTTAATTAAATAAAGCAGCTTTAAGATTAAAATTTTCGTGATACAGAATATTCATAATACGAATAGATATTATATCCGTGTCGATTTGTACATAAATATCATAACCTCTAACAAGCGATTATATTTTTACATGGGTTATAATTTATATACGAAAAATCGTTTTTGCGCATGCGCTAATTGCAGCGACGCGCTTTCTAATGATGCGTCGTGAACAGTTCGATCGACAAAATATCGAAAAATATCGATTAGTCGCACAATAGCAGAAAAAAGTGTATACGAATCAGGTGCAGGCGAGATATCGGTACAAGGTGAATGTACTCTCGTTGACTGAGATAAGGCATTTTCTTTAGACGTCGACCTTGGACGTAACTGGATTGCAACTGTAGTATTTGTGTTATCGAACAGAAGTTCATTGGCGTTTCAGAAGATACAATGTAACAGACAAAATGATTATTCGACGTAAAGTTTAAAAATATAATAAGAAATCACAATGCAACATTTAATTATAACCTAACAGGTATAAAATATTTTTTAACTGCTTATGTTTCGTTCATTTTTATTTATCAAATTTGTAAATCAATGCAGTGTCTTACAGCTCAAATGATGTATCGATATATTAAGGGTGAATCTTATTGTTCACGGTTAAATCAACGATTAGTTATCTTGCGTGACAAATGGAAATAGAATGCGGCGAAAGTTCAAGGACCGACCTTTCTCAATGGTCGACGAATGTTCGATACATTCCTTGCAATCCATAACCTATCTTCGCTAATTCGTACACTGTTATACAAACAAATTCAGACAAATTCATTGGACAATGTTTATAAACAATTAATTCGATGTTTATCATACATATCAATAATAAATAATAATTAGTTGTATTTCTAACTTTAAAGTTTCTTAAAGATTTTTTGCAGTATCTTTATAAATCAATTGTTATTGATAGCAATATATAACTCAATATTTTTTATATAAAACTGTGCAAAAATTTAGTTTGGGCATATTTTATGCGGAATTATCATATATTAAATTTCTAAATACGTATTAATTTATCTACTTAAATTATCTTATAAATTTTGTTCGCTATTCATCAAAGAGCTTTAACTTTTCATATTTCAATAATTAAGGATTGTTTCAAAGATTAAATTATTAAAATTTTTGTGCGCGCCAAAGTATTATTTAATTGTTATAATCTCTCAATAAAATAAGGTATACAGCGTGATACGGTTGAACGCGTCTCGTTATGCCTTATTATGCTTTATATTACCTGACATTTAAAAAAGTGTAATTAACCTTGAATTGACCTTAACGCCACTACCTACTAAACTTCCACCTACACAATTTGAACTTCAATCCCTTTAACATCTTAAATCACTTTTTTCATCCCATGCTTTAAAGACGTATTAACACTTTTTTTATAGAAAGGATTAATAGCACAATATTTCTTACAAAGAAATAAATTTTTGCCTATTCTTAGAATTCATTGACTTGCACATTTATTCATGTATAAATATTCCTCAAAATTGTACATTCTAACTCCGATAACGAAATACGTTAACAGTCGCAGACGACTGGTGCTTTTTGATCACGCCTGAAGATAAATCGATACATGAATTCATATATGGCACTTGCATTTCTATTTCTTGTATTTTTGACGTATGTACTTCGTATCAAATATTGTTTCGTTCAAGTAATGAAATGGTTGCCCGTCGCTGCTTTGAAAACCACTGTTTATTGAATTACAAAGGGAAGAAGTAAATGAAACGATTAGTGACCGTAAAAGCTACTGCCGCTGCTTAAACGCTTAGCGCACTCCGTTTTATTTGTGTATATCAGTGATGGGTAACTGCGCCCACGAGGGTGCGCTGCACAACTGCCAAGTGGCGTACACCTGCGGGCACTGATAGGTAATCAATTCTTCGCTTTGAATACTTGAAATTTCTGTTATCAGTTTTTAATTTCCTACTTACGAAAACTTCAATTTTATAAATTTGATATTTCTATATTTCAATACATTTAAAATCACCAATGACTTATGAAACCTTATGAAGACTTGCTTTGTGAATGTGTAAATTAATATGCTCTTAATGAAAAAAAACCTGTGATTCAATACAAGAAGACACTTAAGCATTATTCGATATTTATATTTATTTAATATCGCAATAAATATTAGAGAAATTATGGAGGTAGTAATTTATTATGGAGGTTATGTACATTATATAAGGAAACAAGATAAGAGATTGTGTACATTTACATAATCTAACCAATCAGATAGAGACTTATGATATCGATATAAATTAGCACTAAATATAAATGTATACAAAACTTTATAACATAAAATATAGAAAATAGAAAAATTTTATATATTTTTATATACTAACTAAACTAACATGTAGATTATATTCGTTTCAGAATAATTTAAAAACATTTCTCTTGAGATATTAATAAAAAATGGAAATATCCAATTGAGCGATTTTTAATTGAAAGATAAATTATAAATTATGGTCATAAATAATTTAAATTAATTTATAATAATAATGTGTATTTTTTTCTCATTAATCTTAAATCCATATAAACTCTGAATTAATATTTTGTAAAATATTCGCAACACTTTACAATCCTCCATATTGAAATTTGTGACGTGTCGGGCCTGCGCATACTCAACCAAAATTGGGCTACCTAAGGGTGCGTTTACATCCACAAAACAAAAATTTTTGTTAGTCCCTGTTTAATGTAATATGTAAAAAAGAAAAGATGGAAGACAGAAACTATATACGGACCTTTTCATCAGAGGAAATGACGATATTGATTTTGATCGGTATCGTTAATTTTCAGCAAAATCTATACCGCCAAATTTAATTTGTAAATAATGGTGCATTTTAACTAAGAGATACAAATTACATAAACAATCAATTTTAAACAAGTCGATGTATAGACATATCTCGACAATGAGAAAAACAAATGTCAATTATAAATAATACACATTTAGAGTTCTTCTTTTTGTACAGATATATTGAATGTGATTTCTTTTTAAATTTGTTGTTTTTATTTCTAAAGTTCCACGTAAAGAGCAGACAAAATACTTTTACAATTAAACAATCGCAATTTATTATTTATGTGGTTTTTTACATATTATTTGTTGAAAAGTGTATGTACTTTGATATTAGTATTTTAAGTCTATGTATTTTGCTGAAAAGTGCCGTAATTGACTTAACCTTGATTATTTTGAAACTCTGATTAGAACGTATTTAAAATAAAAATAAAGCACTTGAATTTCATCGAGGTAGAAGAATGAGCATTACATTCGTTTAGTGTGAATGCAGCCTGATGGGCAATACCTTGTTTTGTACTACAGATATGTGAGTCTATGGTAGTTAAGGGTCTAAATAGTGTTGGTTTGTTACTAATTATGTCTATTTTATTCGCAGACGGACCTCTGCGGCATCAAATGGAAGAAGCTCGTGTGGGGCGAAGTAGCCGGCGGTTTCGGGGGGACCCCCCTCGAGGACCCGGTGCTCTCGAGCTTCTCGCGGTGCCTTGCGGGTGACATTCTCTGCGTGTGGCGGCGTGTCGCCGCTACGCCGTCCACCTCCGGCCCGGCAACCGCCTCGGCAACCGGAGCTGGTATCTTCGACCTGGGCATCGCACCCTCGCCCGCACCACCACCTCTTTCCCTTACCGCCGCCAAGGAACTCTGGATCTTCTGGTACGGCGAGGAACCCGATCTCTCCGGTCTGTTGTCACCGGAACTCATTGCGTGTGGTAAGAAATAAAGGTTTCAATGGTTTTATGGAATCCGCGTGACTGCCTAACCCCATTGAGGACCAATTTTACATTAATACAAAATTCCATTTACAACATTTTTTCAGTCAGTTTATATTACTAAAGATTTATCGTTGTAGCTGTGAAAGGGAATTTCAGAGTTTCGCTGTTCCTTCTTTCATTTGCAAGAGAAATACATTACCTTTGGAACACCGATTTTGTTCGAAGTTTGCATAGTCGAATACTAAAAATAAAAGTACACAACCATAGTGCACAAAAAAAAAAAGAAATTTGCATTTAAAGCTTTTACTATGTATATTTAATTGTTTTGGAATAAGTAGCCATAAATCAGCAGCTTGCTGGAAATGTACTAGATGTACAAAATCGAGGGTTGCGATCTTGAATCCTCGTAGTAAATTGTAATCTTTTTTATTTCTATTTTTCTCGTATTCGGTTACACTTTTTATTCAAGTTATTTAAAAGATATCTTTTATCTGTAATAAAATAAATAAAGAGTAAGTTACAATGTTGCAATATTTTAGATTGTGAATGCTACTATAATATCGTCGTAATTATTGTAAATAAATTGTAGATTCACTAAAGAAAATAAAATAAAAGTAACAAACTTAGTTCAGTAAAAGATTGAATAGAATAAAACTTTATTTTCATTTAATTTTTCTGTTATAGAAAATATCCATTTTTTTAATGGATAAGGGTACAGAAAAGATTACATGCCTCTAGTCTTTTAAACCTAGCACTTTTCCAACAACTTATAATCCATTTATGATTTTGTGTTGCTCTCAAATAGTTATGTACAGAGTGTCGCAATTTTTTTACCAACAATTTTATTAACATATTCTGTTCGTAAAAATATGAAAGAAATGTTATATTAACATAGGATATCAAATACATTTATTTAATATTATAATATACATACGAAATGACAACAGTTGTTTGGTATCATATATTGGGTGTTCCAATTTTGTTCGTAAAACTTTTTAACATATTTTATGAATGAAAATAAGAAAAAATGTTTAAAAATTTTTAAAATTATTTTTAAAAATATGAATGTTGATCATTCAAATCTGGGACACTATATGTGGCATCAGACAAAAAAGCAGTCCAAAATTATTTTAGACTTTTGTTATAATTTTTCAATGAAATATTTAAAGCACTATGTTATTTTAACAGTTTTGTTTTTCTTTTGTATATGGTATAATGTTGATAAAAAAACTAGGACACCCTGTATATGTACATTACAAAAATTTTAAATGTAAATTTTTCCTTTTCCTTGATGGTGCGTCATGATTTTAGTAAATTATTAGTTTTAGAAATCGCTATGTTAAAGATTGTATACTTCATATCTTAGATCTTATAGTTTTATGAGATTCTTATTATAAATATTTACAGTTATATGACAAACACTGTTATTAATTTGAGCAGTATTTTTACTAATTGATGATAAATATTTTGTAACATAAATGGCTAGTATAATATGAACATTTTCCTCAGTACAAATAATTGTCAGTATCAAATCACAGTTGAGTTAGTACAATGCTATTTATTTGATAGATATAATTTTGTTTTTTGTAGTATAGGGAAGGTTATATTAAAAATTTATTATATGAACTGATGTTTTATTATAAAAAGTGATATTTATTTAAAATACTTGCTGAGATTTTTTAAACATACCGATTCAATAAATATGAGACTATTGTGAACTGACTTTTTTTTACATCGTAGAAACTCTTGTTGTGCTTTTGCTGTATGGACTTCTATAAAATATTATAATATGGCTTTCATATCTCAAAAGAATATATATAAATTGTTTATATATGTCTACAACATTTGATGAGAAATATACTACTACTATAAAATTATTTTATAATAAATTTCTTGTTCTTTATTATATAAATTTGTATATAATAAAGAACTGCATACGTAGAATTATATTATTTCAATGTTTGGTCCTCAATGGGTAAATAATAACAGTATTTAATCAATTATAAATAGATACTTGAATATACCTACAGTAAAACATATTGAGTATTAAAAAAATATTCGGCTAGATATTTTGAAAATTGTCAAACTAACTCCATAATATGCATTTATTAATTATGCTTTCTCTAAACATTGTATTCAATTATTTGCAACCTCCGTTGCAAAATGTCCTGACTAAAGTCTATAAAATTTCAGAGCGAATACAGCCAATAACTATGTTAATTAGAAGAATGAATGTGGCAAAGTATGGATGTGATGTCAGTAAACATGAAGATAATTTTGAATGAAGTTGCAAGGAGAAGAAGGAATAAGAGAAGAGAGTAAACAGAATTAACAAGAAAGTCGTATGAACTATTGATATGCTTGGTGCTTATACAAATTGAAAAGTTATAACAGGAATGATCCTTGTCATTTTTCATTTTTTGTTCAGTAAATTTTAATTTACTATCTAACAGTGCATCGAATATACTTTGTGTTGCATAGTTGATATTAATTTTATCTTATAAAGTTTTAATTATAATTAAATCATATTAATTGAAGAACCTCATGGTTAAAATTGTTATTTGAAAAAAAATATTTCTAAATTAGATTGACATAGTAAGAAATTAAATATTTAAAAATATCAATATTTTGCTTAAATAGTGATAAGATAGCAATGACTGTAATGTTATAGGAAGTCTTTTGTATAGAAAGCTAAGATGTGTGTAATTTTTTGCACTATTGATTTCACTACTATGATACATTATTAACTAAGGAGAACTGAAATTTTGTATAACAGGTCATTTTTGTTATAAACTTCTCAGTTGTAATTGTTATTTTGAGATATATCAATATAAAAATAATTTGCATTGATAGTATCCAGGGATACATGAATTCCATTCTGATTCATATTTTACTACAACTAAGTCTAGTTTTTATTAGGAACATTAATTAAATATTTGAATGTGATCATTTAAACGGGACTCTAAGCTTTAAATTGATATATCATAAGTGCCACCTTATGATACTTTTATGTCATGAAGTTGTGCCAGAAATTTTTACATTACAAAATCAACCATGTGGCATATAAATAGTAGCTTTTAAAATTTGGAACAAAAATTTTTTTTAATAGTAATACTTACTTGAGGTATCTAGTTTAGAATCATTACCGCTCATTTAATGTTGCAACTAAAAAATTACATACTGACAAGAAAATTACTTTGAATGTCGAAAATTTTAATAAATTTTTGTACTGATAGATCATGTTATTAAAATATATGTAGAGAAATCCATAGTAATATGACCTATCAACATGTATAAACTTATTAAAATTTAAGGACATTTGGGATGGTTTTCATATGAAAAAGTAAATTTCTCTTGGATCAGGAAATTGGAAGCGGTGTCGTGATTCTGGTGAACGTTGTAGAGAATCTCGTACGCTTTTGTTTTGGAGAAAGAAGGTGTGCAGTGCGAGCAAAGCGGTAACGCAAGCTAGACCGTGTTTCTCAGCATAGGGTCGCTGAACCATGGGTACTTGTCTGCAACTCGCTGCGATGCATCGCAAGGTTCCATGATTGTATGTTGCAAGAAATGCACCAATTGCAGAACCAACTGGCGAACCGTTAGTTCTGAACGAGTTCATCGTTTAAACGGTCCAAAATGGATGACAAGTGTATTAAATTTTACGTATGGTTCTAATGAATTGGTCAGTATTATCGGTATTGTACATTATGAAGGATCCACTAGGTGACGCACCGTTAATTCTGAACGAGTTTAACATTTAAGCTGGTTATATTATGAACATGTTACGAAATTCTTTTAAAATTTAACAGCATGAAAAGAATAACATTAATAAAATTTCAAAAAAGTTAGCCATACTAAAATGGAAATAATCGTTTTTGAGATCATGATATTTATATTTCAAATTTAAATATTCTCAGATTTTGAAATTTGGAAACGCAGAAATGTCAAATTTATACCAGCACAATTGTTTAAAAAAATGAAAAATGTAATAATATACATACATGCGTCACTTTTGAAATTTGAAATATTTATTAAAGAATTTAAATTCAGCCTCTAATTGTTTAATGAAAATTGAAAATCGAGAATTATTGTACGACAAGAGTGATTTTCTTTTGAAAGACTTTGGAGCTATAGAAAATACTTTCGTTTCTTTTTGTGATACTTTCGCCGTTTAAACTGTTATGATCGAGTTCAGTGATTTCCGTAGGATTATTCATGATTATATTAACAACACATCCCAAGCATGATGAGAATTATTATTTTCGTTTGAAAAAAGTTCATTCAGTAATAATTAGCTCATTGTTTGCTGTAACTAGTCATTTCGTATTAAGAATTTTAATGAAATATGATCACATAACTTTAAGTTGTAAATTAATGGAACATAAGTATTTTGCAATAATTTTATATTATAAATTTATATTTTAAAATCTGTATAAAATTGACAATTATTTAAATTATCGTTTTTATTTCGTTTCTAGCGTTTATACTTTATTGAAATGTAATACAAAGTAATGTGAAACGTTAGGATCTTTTGAGTTTTCTCAGTCAACATTTCTTTGTCTTCAACGAACTACCTATCGTCGACGTGACTCGTCGTAACTTTATACTCGAATTGCGTTACTTTCACGGTGGAATCAGCCGTTTCTTTCGACCGGTTGGAATGGGCATTGCCTCGATCCGATGAAGAAAGTAGATCGCGGGAAAACAGCAGAAAATCTACATGTTTCTACAAGATGTCCGTCTGAAGTCAAGATAACCCTTTATTTCCTAACATATTGGGCTTACAAAATGTTACATATATGATAATTGTATGGTACAAGCAAAAAGACTTGTTAGCGACGATGAATTTTTCCTTTTATACCATTGTAAATTTATGAAATTCGTCAAATTCTTTTTGATAAAATGTTAAACTGCACCTGCTACATTTAGAACCAAACGTATTAATATATACACACTTTTAAAATTCTTTGCGTTAGAAAATAATGGGCTATTGAGAATTACCGCGGACACTCTGTAGAGTAAGATTCGAGCTTCCGTTAGTAACGGAAAATCGATAAACCGAGAAATATTAAAATTACTTACACGACAGAAAGGTCTTGTAAACAAAAAAAACATTTGATCATATGAATCATTATAGTATTTATAGTAAACTCGCTTTAAAAAAAACGTTGTGTAATGTTTGCAATGGACAACAAGTTGGTAGATAAATATAAAAATCACTTTGAACTTTTCTCTTTTTTCAAATCTAGTAAAAATAAATGTTATTTGATATTACTCATTTAGCTTTAGGAATATTTTAGCGTATTAATAATTGATTAATGATTGTTCGTTGTAATTGCAGAAAGTGAACAAGGTTCTTGGGAAAACGGATTATCGTACGAGTGCCGGTCACTTCTTTTCAAGGCTCTGCATAACTTGATCGAACGGTGCTTACTGTCTCGTGATTTCGTTCGGTTAGGAAAGTGGTTCGTACAACCTTATGATGGATTCGAAAAACACCGTTGCAGTAGGTATGTTTTTTCCATTTTTTTTTTCTTCTGTAATATCTGTTGCTACTTTAAAATAATTTCATTGCAATTTTCTAATGTATTGATACAAATAATTTGATTATTATTTGCAGTAGTCACTTGTCGTTCTCGTTTGCATTCTTTGTTCATGGAGAGAGCACGGTATGCGCTAGTGTGGATGTTAGGCAGCATCCTGCTGTACGACATCTCACAAGAGCCTGTTTACAGCGTACACAAACCTCCCAATCTGGTGTTAAAGGTAAGCATGTACGCTTAATTAATAAAATCATACAACTACAGAACATTATGTTAAAAGTTGTTGAAAGTAATAATTGTTTAATTTTGTTACAGTGATTCTAGCTCCTTACGGACTAGCAGGCACATTAACTGGTCCAGTGGGTCGAACTGACAGTCAACTTCTTGAAGAGTGGAAACACTTTTATCCAATCAATGGCAGTAATGTAGAGGCAGGACTTCCACCTCTTGTGGAAGTGCTAGTAGGCGGTGTTCGAATGCGTTATCCTTCTTGTTATGTCCTGGTCACAGATATGGATGATACTCCACCTGATACTCCTCTTTCTCCACCAAGTAGTCCTGCTAGTTGCGAACATCCTCTCTTAGGTCAGCAGGAATTACGAGCAGCTACAGAATTACCAGAACGTGTATGGGCAGAATGTACTTTGAGTTCGCCGATCTCTGCTTCCAAGACAGAATCTTCCACAGAACCTGGAACTTGGACCTTCATTGATCCAACACAAAAGTCTTCCTGTACCTGTTCGAAGTAAGTAATTTTTAAGTAATCTGTACTAATTGATTTAACTTTTACTGCATTGCACATATAGAACTTAATGCAATAATAAAATAAGTTTATCCATTCAATTTTACAAATTATAAAGAGAAAAATATACTACACTAGAAGAAATTTCAAATAACGTCAGTAGAAATAATGCAATGCAGTAACAGTCCTAGTAGTAATAACAATAGTTATGTTCACTGTTAGAATATTAAATGAAAGTAAACGTACAGAATATACTGGTTTATTATTAGATTTTTAAAATACTATTTCCTTTGCACATTTATTAAATGTAGCAGTAAATATTTATTTCCTTCAACTGCATTCTATGTTCATCTGATAATATTTAGAATAGTAATGTCCACAATTATTATTTATTCTGTCTGCATGTTATAGCACAATTTATGAAACGTAGATTCTTTAAAATGTTACAGTACAGGTGGTAATTTGATTAATGCCTGCTGCAATATATGCATGTAAAATTAGTTTTTAAGGATGGCGCGAATGCAATTGTTTCTTTAAAATTAGTTCTTTTATTCGTACAACATAACTGTCCTATATTAAAAACTACTGTAAAAAGTAAGGTTGTCTACAGTCTAAATAGTAATGGTAAGTTAATGCCATAATAAAACTAAAATCGAGAAATAAAATGATTAAAATAAAAAAGAAACTGTAACTTTCTAAACTAAAGAATCAAATATGTCAAAATAAAGAGTATGTACATTCTCTAACAATTGTAATAAAAACTAATATAGGTTTTAAGAATAATACAAATGTTAAATATAAATTAAAGTACTTATTAAGCAATATAATAGCAATTACAGATTAAAATAATGTCTGCTTCAAAAATTAATCAATCAGAATAATTAAAATAAGTAGATTATATGAAAAAACGAGATGTTAAATACGTCGGTTGCAGGTATGCGACCCCCGGGGGTTGGAAGAGCCTGGCCTCCTCTCAGGTTCAGAGGGAGAGAGTAGATAAAGGTGGACGGAGGGTCGTACCGTTTCATCGACGCTCTACCACCCAGTGGGATGCTTGCCCCTCTGTCCCTGCTAATGCCCCCAGGTGGGTAATTTCTGCCCCGATATCAACCAGGAATCTTTTTTCATCTTAATTAATCACCGCAATAATGCTAATTTCATATGATCGTTATGATACCATAACGTTATCTTTTAATTCACATTGCTTCTGGAAGCTCCACCATTTATTTAGTCATACGAGTAACTAAATCTAATTGCACGTACAACACATTAATCAAACATCATTGTACCATTGTTTTTGTTCTTTCTTCTTGTGGAGGGAGGGGGCTTATTATCAGAAAGGTTAAGAATATTAACTTTGGTAAATGGTACACAAAAGAAAGAGTGAACAAAGTGAATCTAATTCCTTTTTCACTGCTGGGAAGAAGCAACTAATATGAGTATTTTGCTCATACTTCTATAAATGGGATATGTTACGTACATGAGCTTACCAATATAAACTGTAGTAAGTACAATAAAAGTGTTATAAAGATTATAAGTTCTTATATAAAAATATTGTATAATATTAATTGGCTTTATTTCTCAATTACTGTTTTATATACACGATCATTAATATTGTGATATTGTCATACAAAGATACATGTTTTTATGACTGTCCTTTAAATCTTTGTTTTTTTGTTTCTCAGTACTCATTTTTCATAAAGAATGTTTTGCACGCATTTTGGCAAACAGTATTATAATTTCAGCACATCTTCTCTAGCTTTTATTTCTTATTGGTTTACTGTTCATATCAGTGTTGCATTTAAACATATTGTAGTTCACGTATTAGTTACACTCTTAACAATACTTACTACTCTCTAATATTTCATGACACGCCAATAACCATGTTAAAAATATCTATATTATAAAAAATAATCTTCCTAAATAATGGGATGGTTGTAGATAATATCATAAAATGTACTCTTTATAAAAATGTTCATGGTGGTAGTTCTGCTTTCATCATTCTTTTTAATTTAGCATGAATCCGCTTACTGATACAAATTATGTTTATTTAATTTGAAATAATCTAATTCTAATATATGTGATTTACTTTGAACAGGTCTGTGTTGAACAGAACAGAAGCACCAAGTACACCACCAGGAGGACCTCCTTCTTACTCAAGGGGACCACCAACAGGAGGAGATTGTCTACCAGTTCCATCTGTTGGCTCACCAGGTTCCCCAGCACCTTCGCCTCTTCCAACTCCACATTCCGAGCCAGCATCGGTTCCACCAGCAGAACCTACAATGCCTACTCTCAGTCCTCAACCACCACCCAGTCATACAAACACTGCCCCACCGTTAACTCCATCTCAAGGCCCAAAGTCAACTTCTTCTGCATGCAATAATCAAGTACATAGTCCAGCTCCTGGACCAACATTAAAACGACCAGTTTTAGCCTCTAGAGAATGTGAGGATATATATTTAGAAAACGAACAGTCATTACCATGGCTCTATGATTATTCTACACAAGAAGCATGGCTCAATCATCCTGTGAAACGTTTTAAGGAATCAAATAGCAGTCCGGTTAACGTGCGGAGCAATACTTTATATCCACCAATGAATTCTCAGACTCCTCAATCTCAGACTCCAAAATTAGAAATTAAGCAAGAACCAAATGTCGGTGTTGTAAGTGATCATATTTATTTTTACAGACTGTTGCTTATCATTTTATTGATGTCATTTCATTAATATTTTATAGGGAGATTGCATTGGAAGAAGAACGGATCCTTACGAGTTTGATGCGACAGGTGAAGAAAACGGTACAAATGTTGATGGACTTAGACGGCAAAGAGATGATCCAACCAAACCGGGATCTTTATTCACCAGCGAAGGTCTTCAGGCATCCTATAAAGACTTAGACCAAATTTTTGACAATTCCGATCCTGATACTTCTAGCGACGAAACTGTACGTTTGCTTCTCTTTTCAATTGATACGGTTTGATATCGCTTGAACATTAAAAAACATGCAATACATTTTACAGAACATGAACCAGCCTCAAGTACAAACCCCACCGGAGTCAAATAGATCCAGTGGATTACACGAAGAAACCAGAATAGACGCCAATAACAGACATAATAATCGAGGTGTAGGTGTATTGCGACCAGAAGAACTTTCAAAAATGTTTCCTACACCACCATCTTTGGAGCATAATCCCGTTGCTTCACCTTGTCCGTTAAGCGACCCTCTGATGGACCAGACGGAACTTTCTGTACCTCAACGACCACTTAGGCATCTCCCTGACATCTATCCAAACATGGGATCCCCTCAAGAAGAGCCAATCGATGATTGGTCCTACGTGTTCAAACCCACGCCCATCTGTAAAATGGTTGGTTCTTCCAAGTATGCTCCTTTAACAAATTTACCCAGCCAATCTTTACCGCCCGTTACACTGCCATCGCACTGCGTGTACAGACCTTCTTGGCAGTGCAATCCTACTTCCAACAATACAGATAAACCGCTTCCACCAACCAGACCTGGCTCGGTTCAACAACAGCCTCCTCCAAGCCCAGCGCCATTAGGAGCACCGTATCGCTCGGCAACTATTTCCGGACGACCACCGCCGCCGCCGTATGATCAACCAAGTCCAGCCACATCCACTACTTCTTCGTATTTGAACAAAAACCTGAACAGTATTGAGGCAGATACGCCGGGACCTACTCGTGCACCAGAATCGAACTCTCTCATAGTGAATATTCTTTTGGGCGATACTGCGCTCAATATTTTCCGCGATCATAATTTCGATAGTTGCAGTCTTTGCGTGTGCAATGCAGGTCCAAAAGTTGTTGGCAATATCAAAGGCGCGGATGCCGGTGTATATTTAACGCACTCGTGGTCGGGCGGTGCTTTGTATCAAGACGACGATCAGATCAGGTGCAGCTGTGGCTTTAGTGCGGTTGTGAATCGACGGTTAGCTCATAAAGCAGGCCTGTTCTACGAGGATGAAATGGAGATCACTGGTATTGCAGAAGATCCGGCCGAGAAGAAGAAAGCATCCTTGGTCGCTGTTGCGTGTGGAAGTAGTAAACCATCAGAAGGTTTAGACGTGATACCACCTAGCGTGTTAGAGTTACTCAGAGAACAATGTCTGATCGTGCAAAGCTCTGCAAGTAGTCTGTACAGAGCGTCTAAGATCTACGCCGCGATGAAAAGTTATCCGATGCTTCCGCCAACCGTAAATACGTTGGAGTTCAACGACGGAAACGAAGTGTCATTAGCGGCTCTCGATCAGGGTAAAATCGACGGTACGCACAATGAAAGGACTAATCGTGTAAATGGTGTGCATCGATGGGTGTTTCTTAGAGCTAAAGGTCCTCAGTGTAGTGGTGATATAGTACGAATGATGAGAGCTTTACAGCCGTTGTTACAAGACGCAGTGCAGAAGAAATGTACCACCCGTATGTGGGAGGCACCGTACACCGTTGCAGGTCCTCTCACTTGGAGGCAATTCCATCGTCTAGCTGGTCGTGGGACCGATGATCGCTGTGAACCTCAACCAATACCCGCTTTGGTTGTCGGATACGATCGTGATTGGCTTTCTCTGTCACCTTATGCCTTAAGTTACTGGGAAAAATTACTTCTAGAACCGTATGCTGGACCCAGAGATGTTGCCTACGTCGTTGTTGCACCTGACAGCGATTGTGTTGTCAATAAAGTAAAATCATTCTTCCGCGAACTATCGACCACATACGAAGTAAGTGATAAGTTTTGTAGTATCATAATATCGTAATACATTTTCTGTTTCAAATGTAAAAATGTTGTGTTTCTTCAGATCTGTCGGCTAGGAAGGCATACGCCTATCTCGAAAGCACTGCGCGATGGCATTCTTCGTGTAGGAAAATCGACTGTGCAAAAACAAGCCAAACAACCGATAGACGACTGGTTTAAACTTTTAGGAGAAAACCAATTAGGAGAATTGTTGCGATTATATGCTCAAGTCTGTAATCATCGATTAGCTCCATATTTAACACAAGTCATACAAGACCGAAGTTTATTAGATCCTGGAGATTCACAGTCGATCAATAAACAACAACAACAACAGCAAGCAATTCCTGTTACTGACACAATGCCAGCCACGCCTGATGTAATGACCAGTAAACCTGAATCTGTTGGTATGTTTCATTGTAGAATGAAATTTTTATTTGAATCACTAACGTTACTATTTGTTTAGAATTATTTAAAAAAACGTTCTGTTGAATTATAATTATTTTTCAATTTTAATTGGTATAATTATACAATGGATTTATATTTGGAGTCAAAAGTGCAAAAAAATTAATTTAAGATAATAATAGAGTATAGTCATTGGAATATTTAATATAATGATTGTTTCATTGGAACACTTAATATGATATCTATAAATTACACAATAATTTTGTGTTAGTTTAACGAATAAAATATGAAATTTTCAAGTTTTTGCTCATTGAAAAAGAATTGAGTGAATACTTTAAAAAATAAATACATATCTGATATGTAATCCTTCTGAATTATAAATTGAGTGTGCCAATGTTTAGTTCAGTGTTAAAATTAGTACAGCTAATGCTATTTAGATATGTTACAGTAGAAGGATTAGTTCAGTTAACACATTCATTTACTCTTGCATGTACACACTTGCTAATTCATAAATAAATGTATTCAGAAACAATACAGTTTAAACTTTTTCTAACAGAAGTTTGGTAATTAAGTTTTTATAACTAAGTAAATAAGACTTAGTAAAGGTTTGCAGTAACAAAATATGTCTTAATACACAAATATTGTATATTCACTTTTAGTATTTTCAAGACAAACAGGTCTGCAGTACTTTGCATTATATTAATAAATTAATAAATATTTGTTGCATTGCATTTATTACTGCAAAATTATGAACGTTTGTACGATCAGAATAGTAGATTAAGTGGGTTATAAGAAACAAAAATCTCATTTTTACCAAATTTATAAGGTAGATATAAATGTCATTTTTATATAGCATCAAAAAGCAGTTCATAATTATTTGGTATGTATGAAAATTCAAATTTCACAAAATGTAGATATAATATTTGTATATTAAGTCATCATAGGATACACTAATTACGTAACCGATATTTATATACTAATTCAGACTTAAAAATATATTACACATTCTGTTTTATCATATAATATCAAAATCACAATTAAATTTTTATTAGGTTAGGTTATGCTAAATAGAATATCAAAAAAATGTATACCTATAATATATATTTTACTTTATGTAATTGAATACAGTAAAGACTGGATAACTGCAACAAAATCGGGACCCAAGCGTTGCAGTTATCGAGTCGAGGTGTCGATTCTTTGTTTACATTTGGCTCGCACCGACCGCTAAATATGGGAAAGGACGGAGGCGAACGACAGAGACTATTTAAAATTAAATTTTTAGAAAAGTCTGGCGAGTAATGGTCTTTTCACTCGAAAAAACAAATAATATTACTACATAGACAAATGTCGTTCAATCACAATTACATTGGTAAAAGTAATATTTAGTAAAACCAAAAAATAAAAAAGTTTTACTGTTGCATTAGTGTTGTCACATCGATACGCCGGTTCGAATTACATTCATACGCTGCTCACTCGTCAAGTGTCAAAATTCAAGGAGGAACCCCCTAAGTAGTGGGGATAGTAACGTTGCAGTTATCCAGTCCATCGTTTGTCGTAGTTATCCAGTCTTTACTGTATTTGTAAATTTATTTGGTAGAGTTCTATGAGGTTTCATTTTCATACTTTAATTGATGCGTTTATATTTAGTTAATACGTTTTGCTAACATCTGACGTAAATGTATAGATCGAGTAATAAATATGCACATTGATTAAACCTTCATTTATTCTTTAAAAGATACATGTAAAATGGCACATTTTCAGAAGGAGAAAATCCTAGAAGTGAAACTCCATCGTCGAACTCCGCAACAAATACTAATTCTAATGCCGGTAATACGACACCAACTTCTCAAACTGCCACCATACCCACTAATACCACGTCGGGTCCAGATGAGGAGGAAGTCGAACCTCCAGCTATCGTCGTTTATCTTGTAGAACCATTCTCACTAGGAGGCCCTGAAGATCCAGATCGTCGAAGACTTGCGATTTTAGCTTTGTTACGTGCATATTCAGCTGCAGTCAATAGCATGCCCGAGAACATTAGATCCAATATCAATGTTCAGGTGAGTTTTAAATATCTATATTGTCGAATCAAAATATTAACCCTTTGTACTCTTCTGTGATACAATATACCGTAAAATCAGATAAATAGAAACAAAGCTGCAAACAAAATTAAATATTATTGTCTAGCAGATATCTATTTTCACATTTTCAAAGTACTTTAAAGCCAGGAAACACCATAACCTAATACATATTTAGATAGCTATTATTGTAATTCTTGCACTAATTGATATTAATAATCCCATTAGTTGCATACTTGCACTTCTTGTACTTAATCTATAAACACTCAGTTTATGTTCTTAGGAATTTTATTTTTCATGTAATTGTAGTGAGCGGTAAGTTTTATAAAAAAGTAGATATTCGTAGTAAAATTACTTATGGTTTACATTAAATTAACTTCATAGTTTTCTAACATTAAATAAAATATTTTCAAATAATGAAGTAAATATAAATACAAATAATCAGTATTTTTATTATGTGGTTTTTTATTTGGTGGTTTTATTAATTTTTGAATATTTTTATTGGCTTTCACAATACTGTAGAATATTGATTTGTTAGAAAAATCCTCTTCCATAAAATCTTTAAATTTAGTAAATTTTTATAACTGCGCAGTTGAAATTAAAATAATTTTCTACAAACTAATTTTCTTTTCATACAAATGAAGTTTTAATATTAAATTACCAGTTAATTTCATTTTTATTAGCCATATAAAAAAGAAAGTCAAGATGAATGGCTATTTCTATTCAACTTTATAGCAAATAAGTAGAAATATATAAATTTTTTTAAAAAGATTATAAAAGTTATTACATATAAACTTTAGTTACTAAAACATACTCTAAATGTATAATAAATAAAGTCAAGATCCTGGTTTTAAAACATTTATAATAACGACAGTATTTATCTGTTAATTAATGTAAGGAATTGTTTATATAGAAGTGACTGTATTCATCTTAGTTTACCTATTATTTTACACATTAAATATACGTATATCATTTTTAATACTACGTTGTACATCAAATATTATGAAACTGTATAACTTACAATTTTTACAACTGTAAGTCTTTATCAAAATGTACACGTTACAAAGGATTAATATTTAATTTTATCAACATTGTTACATTATAAAACAATGAACCATCTAACGTTTTATCTTTGTCCCCAGTTAATATCCCTGGAAAGTATAATGGAATTAGGGCGAGCTAGGGAAAGGCGCAAGATACAGGACGAGATGAGAGCGTTAGCTTTAAACGTGTTTCTGCAGGGCCGCCGATTGTTAAACCATAACTCCACGGTAAAAAGTCTCACTGGCTTTGGTACCGCTGCTGCCGCAGATCTTTTCCTTAAGAGTAAAGACGTAAGATTCCGTTTTGTATCTCTTGTATTCGATGGATCCCGTAAAATAAAATCGTCCCATGCTTAGTGAAATGGCGGTAGTAATAAAGAAAATATGCAAGACTCGAAATTAATTATTTTCAGTCTTATAGTAATATTCTTGCAATTGTATATCAGGAACGGAATCGAGCACCGTACCGATTATACGCACCCGCTTACGTCCTGGCTCCACTACGAGCGAAGAGTGAAGCTCCAGAATCCTTTGGCATCGCTGGACCAGAAGAATGCGCAGTTCTTTACCTGAGCTACTGCCTCAGCGAGGATCAGTCTTGGCTACTTGCCGTTGCTACCGATGACAGAGGCGAGATATTCGAAACAGCTACTATTAACATCGACATACCTAACAGAAAAAGAAGGAAACGAGCATCAGCCAGACGAATCGGATTGCAAAAATTAATGGATTTCATACTTGGAGTGATGTCACAGGGTGTAAGTGTATGTTAAAACTAATCATTTTTAGTAAAGTACAGCATTAATAATAAGATTATAAAATAGTAATTGTAAAGTGGTTAAAATTATTCTAAAGAGGATGTCTTTATTGTGTAGGTACAACCATGGAGATTAGTAGTAGGTCGTGTGGGTCGTATTGGACATGGTGAATTGAAGGGTTGGAGTTGGTTACTATCCAGGAAAGCGCTTCTCAAAGCTTCTAAACATCTAAAGGAAATATGTGGCCAGTGTAGTCTTTTGTATCCGTCAGCGGCACCTTGTGTGCTCAGCGCCTGTTTAGTTTCGCTTGAACCAGATTCGACTCTTAGGTTGATGGCTGATCAGTTCACACCCGATGAGAGATTTAGCCAAGCATCAGTAAACTGCCAATTATCCACACCACAAGATGTTACATGTACTCATATTCTCGTCTTTCCCACATCTGCTACCACTCAGGTAAATTTTTTCAATTATCTCGTTCAGACGGAGCACGATAAAATGTCAATTAATGAAAAACATGAAAGTGTCATTCTGGGAAAAAAAGTATTTTTGCTATTTCTAAATTTTACATTATTACACCTTTTTTTCTTTAATAAAAGTATTAACTATTATTTGGTTTCTTACTGTATATTACAATATCATTTTTCTTACATTTTCTTTAATCGACGTTTTACTGTGTTTCATAAGTTTATACTATTTTTTTACAAAATAAAAATTGTATCTTGTGTTTCATATATACATTCCATCCATACATTAAATATACTAAGTAAAGCATTATAATAATATTTACTTTAAAAAAATATAAACTCGTTATTATATTACAATACACTGCTAATCTGCGCTTCTGAATGATTCAGGTAATCTTAAGATATAAGTTGTTTTAATCAAAATATTACTTAAAATAATTGTCAATAGTATAATTCTTAAAGATTAACTACACTTATGTTTTATATTACAAGTACAGAATGAAAACTAAATACGTTTTTGTAGATTCATGTTTTGGTCATATCTGATCTTAAAAAAAATATACTTAAAAAGATTCAATGCTTAAAGAGAAGTCCAATAAAATTGTATAATTTCATTTTATAACTATGTTTTTAATTATGTTCTTAACTATGATCTTAATCGCGACTCTTTCTTTGCTACAGTCATCACAAACTGCATTTCAAGAGCAACACATTAATGGACCAGATTTAGGAGATGATGAACTGTTTAATGCACTAAATGATGATATGCCTGAAGGCATGGATGCTATGGGAGATTTCAACGATATCTTCAGTGTATGGCCAGAGGCAGGCGCAGGTGGAGGACAAAGCCCTGGTGGCAGTCCACATCGTCCCGAGGGATCACCACTAGGTGGAGATGGTGGTGGCTCAGGTTTAGGGAATCATGATGGTCCTGGTAGTCCATTCCCATGTAGCAACACACCAAGAGTAAGTTAAAATGATATTAGGAATAGAAATACATTAAATACAATTTTAAATTAAAAATAACGCAATTAATAATTCATTCCTATTCTGCCTTTAATCCCACTACTATTGTAAGAATTATATACATTTACCATAATACTTTTAATTAATAGGTAGCAGTTGCTGAGCAGGCAGAGGAAGTTGGAACGCTATTACAGCAACCACTTGCTCTTGGTTATCTAGTATCTACTGCACCAACAGGGCGAATGCCACCATGGTTTTGGTCAGCTTGTCCCCATCTTGAGGGTGTTTGCCCAGTGTTCTTGAAGAATGCCTTACATTTGCATAGTCCAGCAATACAGCAGAATAGTGACGATCTGTTGCAACAACAAAGTGCACTCACTGCTCATCCATTAGACTCGCAGTATACCACCGATGTGCTCAGGTTTATGTTATTGCCTTTAATAGTTTAAATTTTATCTTCTTTAAACATTACAACCTTTGGACAAATTTTTTGTTTCTAAAGTTGGCTCCAAATCTAATGGTACTGCTATTAATACTTTTTAAATGAGCCAAGAAGTATTATGACTTTGTTAAAATAATAAACTTATCAATTATAATTTATTTTTCACTCACAAATTTATATAGCATTTCAAAAAATATGTAACTAATTTAATTTAATGTTTTGCTGTTTTTGCATGAAAAATTTAATTTACAGCATAATTTAAAAGTATTCTATACAAGTAAACAGTATGAAATAATTGATAATGAATTGACCAATATTGTTGTACCTTTCAGATATGTACTGGAAGGATACAATGCATTATCGTGGCTCGCAGTGGATGCGAACACGAAGGATCGGCTATCCTGCTTACCAGTGCACGTGCAAGCGCTCATGCAGCTCTACCATGCAGCGGCAGCTCTCGTCTGACCCACACCCTCTTTCTTCGTAGTGCAGTATGTGCACCTCTTTCACGCACTCCTTTACCATACCATCACTTGGGGCTTTACGAGAGCAACTGGTTTCCTACATCCGTCTTCAACTGTATGTTAGAGACCTTGAGGTTCTCTGGATAACTGGGAGAGAACGATCCTTCGATTAAATAGTTAATAATTCTCCGATGCGTAACACCGAGATCTTTTTCCTTACTCGGGTTCTCGTTTTTTTTTATTTTTTATTTTTTTTTTTTTTTTATCTTTAAATTGATACAACGCGATATGATAAGCCACGTCGCAACTAATAACATAGACTCGATGGTTATCGATGCATAGTAAATTCTTTTTAAAATTTTTCTATTTCTGTAATTTGGTAGGTGGAGAAAAAAAATGAAACGATGAATGGATTGTACTTTGTGTTTTACCAATAACCTCAACGATAAAAAAGAGAATAGAAAAAGTTAATTAACGACCATATAATTGCCGCATACCAAATGGAGTCTGATGAATGAAAGTTAATATTGCATGCGAGAAACTGATAGAACGAATGAACACGCGAAAGAACTAAAGAGAGAAAGTAACAGAGAGAGAACGTGAGAGAAGGAGAGCGAATGCGTGTATAAACGGAAGAAAAACGGGGAAACAAAAGAGAGCGCATTAAAAGAAGTTAACTTTCAATTGCCTCTCTATCGGTAGATAGTTCAATTATGAATCAGAATCTCTAGAAAATTACGTAACCAAAACGTTTTTAATTGTAAATTGAATTTTGTACAAAGCTTTTATTATTAATAACGACGAAGTAATATAAATGATATTACGTTGTTTTTTAATTTTATATAGATGATATAAATGAAAAAAAAGAAGAACGGAAAGGGAGGCGATACTTCTTTTTTACAAGTAAAAAAATGCCTCGTACAAGCCCCTGGTGTGAGATACGTACGACAATTATATAATATTATATTATATTATGCTCGGCGCGGCACTGGGTCACTGTTATCATGTTTCCTGGACCCGTTAGCGCAATTTTTCGATGCTGTTTGACAAATTTTATTCGAATTAGGTGACCTCTATATATTATACATACATTAATAGTGTAAAATATTGTTTTTAAATAATTTATGAAGTGAGAGACATCGCCGAGATATTAGATAATTGAGAATGAACAGAGGGAGCGAGCGAGTAAAACAGAAATGAGAAGAAAAAGGAGCACAGAGAGGTTTGTTCCCTGCAATTTAGGAAAAAAATTATTTAACAAACAAACAAATGAGCAAGTGAACGAAATGAAAAAAAGTATATAAGGAAAAAAAATAAAAAGACAAGAGATGAGAATACAGGGCGCGTCTGAATGAAAGCCAATGATGGCTAATTGCGTCAGTCGCATAGTACAAATATGACTTGTACATAGCAACCCCTAATCCTCTCCCCCTTATAAAGTTAATTGGTTAATTTACTCACACACCACACTCACACTGTATCTATAGTATTTATTATCTGGGTAGAACATCATTATTGGGATTATTATTATTAATTATTAATTATTATTATTATTACCATTATTATATTAATATTACGAAATACAGTTTTATGTGTATATATAATTATATACCTCATTTCACACGAAACGCGATTGTGTGTCTTACAGTTCTGATGTTGCAAGCATAATGGAAACATCACGTTCTTGTTTTTTCAAATATTTGTAAATACCAAAATTATGTATTATTCCGTTACAAAGAATTTTTTGAATTAAGCACACACTTCATATGGATGTCAAAGAATATAACCAATATTCCAAGTTAGTGGCAATATATGTAGACTTATAACCTAATAATTCTTTTTTGTTTTTTTATAAGGACATTCAATTTATAAAAAATTTTTTAATTTACATTATATGCCTTTTATTTATCTAACAAATAACTCGTTAAAAATTACTAGATAAATTTACTTTTATTACCTTAATAATGTAGGTTTTGTTCATTTGCGGATTATTTGTCTGTTTAATATACGTGTCATTCTACATGTTCAAACGTGTAATAAGATCGCCGAAAATGACAAGCAGGAAAAGGAATTATTAATAACATTTCTAATATGCTTGTAACATTTATTTATAGAGCAGTGTACACTCCATTTGACTTTTACAATGAAATTATAAATTTTTCATCATTACATATAGGTACGTATAAACATTATATCTATATATATATACATATATATATATATATATATATATATCATTATGAAATACCGTATATATCACACATTTTATCTTTTGGTGAATATATTAACGTTTAATTCGTTGGCCTGAATAGACTAGTGTCATAACATGACAACAATAAAAAGAAGAATAAAATTATAATTATACTTGCTATTACTGATGGGTTTAAAGATACGCAATGAAAGTCCTAAGTCACTTCAAGTATTACTGAAAAGTACTTTTAAAACATTTTCCACAAGTTCTTGTTAACTGTAACTCTCTTCGCAAATATGTAAAATTTGTATATAGTTTAAAACATCAAAGACTGAATAACTTACTATAATACTTATTAACTCAGATCAAACATAATTTAGTATGATATAATACGTTCACACATTTTACCATTTTTTTTTTCAGATCTGGAAGAATTTTAGTGTCAGAACTTTGATCAATTCTTTGAATTTGTTAAAGAAATTAAACATTTTAATACATTCCTTAATTTTAATAATTTTATAAGTTCCGACACTTGTAAATAATACATTTACCCATCAGAAGTTGTAGTATTTTGATTGAAATAGTATATAGACTAGTATTCAGTTAATACAGTAGTTGACTGATCCGCAGTAAGTTTTTCCACGCCATGCGTGATTCCGTATGGCCTTAAGTGATAAATTAAGTACTCCAAAACGTACATCATATTAGGTGACACGTAGTGAAAAGAAATCGCGCTATCGGAACAACAGTTGAGACCATCTTTGGTATCGTAATAAATGTACTTCCAGTACCAAAAATTTGTATCCATGTGATTAGGAATTAAATGGTGCTCCGGTACAAAAGGAAAAAATCGCCCACGACCGTGCGGATCTCGTGTGTCCATCGCTTTAACATTTATTTTCTCGAGACACTTTCCCATTTCCACATCTTCTGCACCTCCATTATCCGAACGACACTTAGTCCTGTCAGGCAAAGCTTCCTTCACGAATTTTCGCAAAGCTTCTTTGCTAAGTACATATCCTGCACCGCCACTCATATATCCCTGCTTTACAAACGGTTTAAACCTACAGCCAAAATATAGCGGCGAACTTGGATCGTAAGACGAAAGCATATATCGTAGATTTTCTACCACCACGTATCTAAAAATATTTTAGTGGATTAGCTAGTTTTAAATTGAAATAATTCGGTCTATAGATAAAAATATAGTTTTATTACAGACTAGTTATTGCTTAATGTATTTTGTCAATGTAAATAATGTTAATTAATAATCGAAATCAAAATGCTTATAGTTGCATAGAATATGTAACTGAAATTTCAAATCATTATGAAATGGATTGTTAGCGTGAATGTCATTTTTTAATCTAATTCATTTAGAAAATTATTTTGATAAAGGTTCTAATATAGATAATTGCAATATAAAATTGAATCTTCAAATGCCGTTGTTATTACATTAAATATTTAAAATTTTCAAAATAAACTGGTGGTAATAATATAAAATATTATGTATATTACTAAAAAGTTCGAATTTAACACTTATAAACTGCAGCAGAAAAGAAACATGAGAAATTACTAACGTATCATCATCAGCCTTCATAAACCAATCAGCTTCATCTTTGTACTTCTCATAAACATATTTAAATGCTTCTTTGGTTTTTGCCCATAAATTATCTCTTCCTTCTTTTACTGGCAAAGCAATTGCAGGTAAATTTGCATCTAGACAAAAGGAATTTAATATTATTTTGAATATTTATTTCTAATTTAGAACTTATATAATCAAAATATAATAATTCACCTTCTGCAGAGCTCATAAATAAGAGAATATTACAACGTTTTCCCCATGTTGCTTTCACGTGTTGTGCTTTAGTTTGATGATTTTTTGGACCTGTCATAATCCAACAAAGTACACGTACTCGTTTTGCAAGATCTTGTGCAACTTTATCTTCACCTTTATGGAAATCTTCATCTTCACCATGAAATTTTACTTCTGTTTCAGGTCCAACCTGTTATATTTATTGATAATATTATAAATGAAATAAGAAAACTATGAATTATGAATAATATATTTACCTCTGATTCCAGCTCTGAATAATGATGTGGGTCTCTTGAAAGTGGAAAATTACCAGAAAACCAGTTAAACATATATGGCACATCTTTTGTAGATGTTTTTAAAAGGCACGCTGAGAGAAATCCAAAAATTACACCAGTAATAAGACTTAATACCAGATGTTTACTATTTCTAACACCTATGTTAAAGGTAAAAATTGTTTAATAAAGATTGTTATTTCTGATTTTCCCAAATTTGTCTATCTGAAGTCACATTATAATATACTTTACCATTAATATTTGGAAGCCTTTGCCGAACCATGATACACAATACAAGTAAGTAACTTCACTTTCATAAAAAATCAAGCATTATAGTTGGATTAATTTCATTTCCATTAATCGCTACTAACAATCACACATTGTGTGATCTTTAATTATATGAAATTTCTGTAACAAAAATTTTAATTTAATTTAAGACTTTATTAAGGCATATTGGTTTTATCACCATTTATAAAGCACATGAAATAAAAGAAAGAAATAAACGTGTAATATACAAGTAAGTATATAATATTACTGTACCTATAAATGTACCAAAATAATTTTGTAGCAGTAAGTGCAAACTCAAGATTATCTTGGCCATTTTAGAAATATAGAATGTTTTAAATAAGTAAACATTTTTCCACGGCTATCTGTAATAATAATATAGATTGTAATCTATATTATTTTAACTGAATAATATACTTTACATTAATAATGTCAGTAACCTGAAATAGCACTTCTGAAAATAAAATATAATCATAAGTTAAAATAATTTCAGTATCATAAAATAATAGCACAATTTTTTTTAATATTAAAATTCCCATTTTATGTTAAAATGTTCTTAACTGAATTAGTATGTAATAACTCTTTTAGAAGAATTTAATTTTTTATAATAATTTAATGTAATAAAATAATGTTCTATTCAAATTTCTAGTCTTTTAGAAACACTTTTATAAATTATACTAATGGAACTAAATTTGTAACACATATCTCTTATACCATAATTTTTGAAACTATGATAAGTTATTCATGAATATAACGTTATCTTATAGATAATGAACAAAAGAAATTAGTACTATAATGCTAAACATAACAATAGCAGAAAAAAATGTTAGAAACACACCTCTTTTTTAATCACGTATATCATATAATGAAAATTAGTAGTAATTTAAAAACGATATTCCTGTCTTACTGTCACAATACTTAACTCATTTTGAAATACTTTTCAACTCTTTCATATTCACTAAAATAGAATGTACTTTGCAAACCTTTATGTATAGTAAAGGAATTCCAAGGAACACTGATTATAAATTCTGAAGTCTTAACACTGTAGGTTTAATTTAAAAAATCTTATCACTTGTTTAACCTAATTTTGCGTATTACATCACGTACGTATTTACTTACATCAGGAAATATGAAATATGTTTCCCACATGCTGTAACAGGAAAAAATCGTGATTACAACTAGTGATAACAAAAAATTTACGAAATTCGATTTCTACAAAGATCATATACCTAACATGGTGTTACTTCTTGAATAAATAGGTATGTTAAATCTTAAGGAAATGAGTATGTCTCAGCCAATTAATAAAAATTTGCATAAAAGTTCTGTAGTTTAATCTTTTTGTATTACTACAATACATATTAAATAAACAATCCCTTCCGCGGAATTTCATATATGAAATCAAATTTTTATTTTATATAAATATAAAACTAATGTATTGATAGTAAAGCGTATCGAAAATATACATTGAAATATTTGCAATAAAATTATTTGAAAGATATATTTCTAAAATCTTTTGATCGTTTCAAAATGTTTATAAATATCCCCTAACTATTTACTAAGGAATGTATTTTAAAATGTAAGGCGAGTTTAAATATTAAATTACCCAATTTTTAAGTATTAATATAATATTTTTTCATTAAATTATATACAAGCATAATAATAGTTGATCAATATTAAATTCAGAACATTTGAATTTTATTTTAGTCATAACTTTTACAGTGTTTTGTTTTTTGACATATGCGTATTTAATATTTTATCATACCTTAGACTGAGTAATTATTTATAATTGTAGTCGAACATTATTTTTTAAATAATTCTGTAGACAAGAATATCTGTTGCGTGTTTGTTTCATTAGTATCCAATTGTCTATTTGATTACAAGTGAAATATATTTAATCAACAAGTTTACTGGAGTAGGTATATAAATACAGTGCATGGGCTTGGGGACATAGGATAGTGCATATCCTTGAGAGCGGGGAGAAGCCATTGCAAGACCAGACGGCAATATAAATCGATGCCCAATTTTGATTGGCTGCAGTTTGCTACAAGTTAAAAATGTGAAATATTTATATTAATTTCTAAATTTGAAATTTTTTAATTCCTAAATTCGAAAATTCTTAACTTCTGGGTTCCTACATTAGAGAATATAACAGTTTTTAACTTGTAATTTCCACATCTTTAGATTTCTCAAATAGTCAGTGTGTGTAAAAGAATAATCATTTGTTTAGTATTATATAACTTAAAAATCTATACTAATCGGTAATGTCTAGTTTTTCATAATTGGCGGTATAAAACATGCGCAGAGAAGCAACGAATTAAATTTAGGCATCCGTTATTATACCGCGTCTGTCATATGCTCAATGGTTATAATCCAAATTTATACTTTATTCTTACATTCATAATACAATGGAAGGTAGTATAGTTAATTTGATAAAATAATAAAGTTATCAATTTTTGTTGGTTTCGCACATGTTACCTTTGATTGGTTTTGTATATTTTGTAACCAAAAGTAATACGCATGCGCTTTTACAACAATCGTGTATATATAGTGATCCTATATTTATTATATTCTTGCTCGTAATCACATTTTTCTGTATTCAAATATTTTTCTGTATATTGTGTATGACCAATAAGTGCAGAAAATAAGTCGTGGAGAGGGCAATAGACGTGCGGGGATCTCCTGAACTTAATTGAGTAATGTAAAGTGATCTCATTCTTTCGTGAAACGAGATAGAGCAACTGATGATTACTATTCACGAAATGTCAAAATAATGTTTATTTGAAATAATTGATTACTGGTATTAATTTTGCAATGTTTCAATTCTTAATATAATGAAATGAGTTTTTACAAATTTTATAAATAAATGCGAACATTTATGTGTACTAAAATTAATTAATAATAAATTGTAAACAATAATCAGTGAAGTTTAGTAATATTAATTTATATAAATTAATAGTTGAAATAAGATGACAGCTAATTATTACTTTGCAATTGTTGGTCACGCTGATAATCCTTTATTTGAAATTGAATTCAATAATTCGGGGAAAGATGCAAAGGTTAGTTGTTCCTTATAGGTTATGCTTGGAAAATATAAAGAAGATAATTTTTAATTATTTAAACAATAGTTAACTTACTTAGAAAGAAGTGTTTTTTGATCTTTCAAGATATTTTGTATTTTATTTAAAGATATAATAACATTAAATTTTCAAATATAAAAAATAGAAAGTTTTTATTGATTTTTGGGTACCAATCTTTCTAATAAAGAAAACATAGCTTCACTTAAAAAGAAAGGTATAGATCTTGGAGGTATATCCATTTAAACAAGATTTATATATATAATAACATGGTGATCTTTCAATAATGAATAATTTAGAAGACAATTGCCTAGACCACTTAAAATTAAATATTCTGGATATTAAAAAATTTGTCTTCAAATCAATCTGTCATTTGTAACTATCGAACATTAATTAAATATTTCCTCTTTAATATAGAAAGAAGATTATACGCATTTAAATCAATTTATTGCACATGCTGCATTAGATCTCGTGGATGAGCATACATGGAAAACAACAAATATGCACTTAAAAGTTGTAGATAAATTTAATCAATGGTTTGTGAGTGCATTTGTTACAGCAACTCACATTAGATTTGTTATGGTACATGACAGTAAAAATGAGGATGGTATCAAAAATTTTTTTAATGAAATGTATGAAATGTACATAAAGGTAAGAAACATACTAGAATGAGTCATGTTAAAATTAAATTATACACTAATATGTTTTCTTATTTATTTTTCTTTTAGTATTCAATGAACCCATTTTATAAATTAAACACACCTATTAAATCTATTGGTTTTGAAAAAAAGGCACAACTGTATGGCAGAAAGTACTTATCCTCCTGAATTCTTTAACTGCTAAGTTATGTTATATTAATATTATTCTTAAATACACTATGTAAGATATATTGATTTTATAAAATTTTGTTTCTCCTGTAAATATAGTATTAAAATATGTATATAAATATATGTTGTTATTAAAATTAATAAAACTGTTATAAAAATGTATGAATTAATTATTCATTTGTATTGAAATATTTCCATATTTATCAATGCAGACAAAATTTTCAGTCTTGAATACTAATATTTCTTTGAACAATGTTTATGATGATTTTGTTTTCACTAAATATATGTATATCACAATATGATAGAAGTATAAAATAAAGTAATACTTTAATTTACGCAAGCTTATTTGTTCTGAATCAAAGAATAATTTAATAAGAAAAAACATTATAAAACAAGTATTCCGGGTTAATGACCATGGCAGTCGACGCCCATAACACTAATCAACAACAATAACAAGTATTCAAAATAAAATTTACATATTGACTAATACAAGCACGTTCAAGTGCAAATCCAGCTGAGCGGAAATAGATGTCGCCACATTTTTGTTAGGTAGTAGTGTAGTAGTCGCGAAAGTATAAATTTTAAACTATTTTTAAGAATACAGTTTCCAAAATGTTTTCAACTTTTTAAATCAATTTCTTATACTGTTGCGTATGGTAGGAACCTGTTTCTCTTGGCCACTATTTTCCCCAAGGAAACTAAATTTACACTTGATAACATTATAACATTTGTTTAAATATTATTAACATTAAAATGATCATGAATCGTCATTATTAACGTAATTTACTATATTTTAAGCTTTTTTTATAAACATATTTTTATTTTGTTGGAACAAATAATTTTATCGTCTTATATTTCAAATTTGGTGATATTCTATGTATTTTATAGTTGAAGGTTTATATTTGATGTCTAATGGAGGCTATTCAAATAAAAAAGGATTTTCGAATTACAATAACTGAAGCTGTATACAGTCAGATAATTGGAAATTAACAGTTAAATCAACAGTTAACTGTCGAATTAAGAGCTATAATGTCTCTTATATATTTTATACATATTGTATTTTTAACATTATGTATAAATGGAATTAAGGCAAAAGTTTTAGGTACTTTGTATTATAGTGTAAGTATCATAATGATTATTGTTAAAAATGTAATTTATTTATTTTTACAGAACCGAGTGACATAGTTATTGTGATATTGAGCCAAACAGAAGGTTATCATATAGCGCATGCTGATATGTTGAAAAGAAATATTGTTGAGCAGTCTGATATTCTTGATAAAGTATGTATACTTTATAATTGTATGTATTATTTAAATATAAATTTTGTAATGTTTCATATATGCAACAGAATCCTCCTGAAATCATTTTGTCTCACGAGTTAAATATTAATGGATCTTGGACAATAATACCACTATTGGAACATTTGTCAAATTCATATACAACTTCAAAATGGTTCTTCTTTTGTCTCGAGAATACTGTAATTAGATTGAATAAATTGTTGGGTATTCTTTCTAAATTCAAAGAAAATAAAGTGAGTAATATCAATATTAAGACAAATAGTTTAATGAACAGTTTTTGAAGTTTTTTTTATGTATCTTTCATTGTAGAACTTGTGGATTGGTCATGCATTATATGATCATGAACCAACTATTATACATCATTTTGCAGATCATAATAAAAAGTTTAAATATCCACATATAGCTTCAGGTTTCGGTATAACCATTACTTTATTAACAAGGTATGAAGTACAAAAATATTTTGCTCTACAGTCAAATAGTTTATATACATAATCTGTGCATATAAAATAAATATATATTTTGCTTCTCCAGTTTAGTACAAAAAATCATTGAAGGTGGAGGACCAAAAGATGATTTTTCAATTGATGCATCATATGAATTTGCATCTTTTGTTTTGAAAGTTGATAAAGGAGTACGACTAACACATGTACCTGAAATATGTATTGTATCAAGCTCAGATTGTGCAACATATCCAAGATTTTTTCATCCATGTGTGAGTCGTCTATTTAATTACTTATAATATAATTTAATGCTTATATTATTTTAATTTATATTAATATTATTTGGAATAAAGAATTCGTCTATATCACCTGAAAGTGTGTATTTTGCTGTAAAAACTTGTGGAAAATACCATTCGGAGAGAATTCCTGTGATCAAAAAAACGTGGGCAAAGTATACTACAAATATTGGTTATTTTAGTGATGTAACTGGTATGATTAATTTTAATATACAATTGATCAAATGTAAAATACATTGTTAAGAAATATACTTCTTTTCAGTATAGATAAATATCTTTCTGATGCCTTCATTGTGTCAAATACTACACATGGACACTGTAAAAAGACTTATGATATTTTAATAGAAGCAGATAAAATATTAAAAAAAAATAATTTAAATTGGTTGGTACTGAGTGATGATGATACACTTTTTAGGTAAGTTACTTAATGTCTTTAACAAAGAAGATATACCTTCAATAATATATAGTACTAATATAATATTATTTATTTGATATTAGTGTAGCACGTTTATTACGATTGTTGACCTGCTTTAATCCAGATAGTCCTATTGCTATTGGAGAACGATATGGTTTTCGAATCTGGGATAATCTTTATGGGTATGAATACTTAACAGGTGGAGCTGGAATTGTTTTATCTGCACCTTTGGTGCATCAAATTACTCACTCTGGCAGATGTAGTTGCCCATCAGCTACAACACCAGATGATATGTACTTATTTGGTATATGTTTAGTACAAATTGGAGTGAAAACTGTTCATTCACCATTATTTCATCAAGTACGTTTACCATTAATAATATATCATAGTCATAATTCTAATTTTTGAATTTGTTTCTTACTTGTTGTGGAAGTAAAGTGCATGCAATTTCAAAATATGTGTAATATATTTATTACAGGCACGCCCCACGGATTATGCAACTGCATATCTTGCTTCGCAAGAACCTGTATCATTCCACAAATTTTGGATGATTAACCCACACATGGTTTACGATGAATGGTTTGTAGAAGCAGACAAATCATTAATCACAGTTGAGAAACATACAGAACTTTAATGTGAGTATGATTCGTCAACTACCTTACAGATAATGATTTAAATACTTAGAAATAAAGAAGAAATATCAAAAAACAATAATGTATTAACATTATTAAAATTTGTATAATTTGGTATAAATAATACAAGTAAAAATATTTGTTACGATTTTGTATAAATTTTTTAGTCAGTTTTGATTGTCTTAGTGTGTACTGTTTAATAGTAGAAAAATATTAAAAATATAATAACAACAGTTATATATATGTACACATCATAATTTAGATCTTATTATTTCTTTCCACCACGGTGGTCGTTCAAAGTTTTCCTTATCTTTAAAAATTTCTTCTTCAATATGTTTATATACCTATGCAAAAAAAACAAATGTATTATATTGTAGTTTCAAAAGAAATTTAAGCAAGTATCAATTTACCTGACCATCAGCCATTCCCAATGGTGAATTTAATATAAAATCTGGTGGTGCCAAGACATCAACTAGAGATACAGCATCTTTAACTAATTCTTTACATAAAACTATAATTCCTTTCCGTACTACTTTATCGATTTCACTTGTAGGCAATGCGTAACCACCAGCATAAATATCAGCTAATCGTTTTTCTAAAATAACTGCTCCATAAAGTGAACATAATTTCATTAATACATTTCGTTCCTTTGATTGCCATGCAGAATCTTGTACAGATTCTACAAAATACTTCATTACTGCATGCTACAATAAGATGAAAATAAATTAATATGAGTAATAGTTTTTGAAATTAGCAGTAAAATATTACCTGTCCATATAATAGAGATAAGGTTTGGGCAAAGAATACTTGTGTGTTATTCCTAATTTCAAAGTCATCACAACCTTTACTTTTTAAATCTTGTGTGCATTCATATGTTTTTTTTAAGTAATAACATGTTAACCATTTCAAAGAAAACAGTAAATCTGTAAAAAACAACTTTTAATACAACAATTTACATAAATTGAAGAATGATATAACAATTTTTAAACTGTGAAATTATTTGCATACTTTCTGGATTTAGTATATCATCAACTGTTGAATCAGAAAGTTTTTGCGCTAAAATATGATTTGCATCTTGCACAAAATTTGCTGTTCCTAATGGGGAATTGATGCGTTTTCCGTTTAGCACATTTGACCATTGATTCAATAACCAATTACTGGCTTGTTGAATTAATACATTATTTTCACCCTCAAATGTACATGTTGCATCATTTTCAGCTCTCAAGTCACCCAAACGTGATGCTAAAAAATGAAATTGATAACAGATAAAAATGAAGTATAAAGTTTTACATATACTTATTTAACAGATTATCGTACTTTTTAAATAACCATGTCCTCCACAGGACTCTCTACAATCCTGAATAATATCTCGACTAGTCCATGAACATAATGGCTTGGTTGCAGAAGACAATGCATGTATTTCCATACCTTCAATATCAATAGTATCTTGATATTGCCCAGACATAAGTTTGAAATGAAATTCAGACATTTTACTTATAAATGCAGCAGAAAATATTTTTATTGCGTATGTTGCTGCCAAGTTAGGAAATAATCGCCATTGCTATATGTTTATGTTAAATTTTAATTGTACAACAATTTTATTTTATAAGTTGTCATTCGATTCATTTAAATACCTGTGCTTGATATTCTATAACTGGCCATTCTTCAAATTCGGACGGTCCAAACTGTCTTCTTACAGCGCAATATCGTACAGCAATAACTATTGCAATGGACGCTAAAGTTGCACATATGGATGTAATTGTGACACGACCAGACGATAATGCACCTAGTGATGCACCTATAAAAATTTAATTATAAACATTGTCATTAAAATCAGTTTCCAAATAGTGGGAATTTTTTTTTAAATCTCACCAAATCTTTTGCTTTCATCTTTTACTGATATTATATATTTTCCATCCTCTGTAACATCTGCTGTTCGATTTAATAAACATGTCCGAGAAACATAATAATTATCAAACATCATAAGCCCATTGTCTACTCCATTCACTGCTATTTTTTTACCCATATCACCAATCTTAATACCTGGGAAAGGCATATGGGTTTTTGGATCTCGAATTGGTACAATAAAAGCATGAAGACCGTGATTGTGTTTATCTGGTGTAATCAGTTGTGCAAATACAATGGAATGTGTTGCAGTTTTTCCTAAAAACGTAGAATTTATTACCTTTTGTTAATTTAAAACTTTAACTTCGTACTAAAAAGCATGTTTCTGTCACATTACCTACCTAAACCACCAATCCAACATTTTGCGGCTTCAAAATCTGGAGTATGAAAAATAAATCCTTTCGATTTCATATCATATGTTGCTGTTGTCCTCATACCTTTTGCATTTGTTCCATGAGATATTTCTGTTAATGCAAAACTACATGAATACTAAAAAAAAAAATATGATTCATTGTTTGTTATTTGTATATGTTGTTACAAAATTGTTAACATAAAGTGATATAGAAAAATTTGATATTAAACATTAAGCACTAAAAAAATAATTGCTTACCAGTCCCTGTTGAATCTTTATAGCCATTTCATAATGATGTTTTGTACCTAAAGCAAATAGTGCACTTGGTACCATACCATCCATTACACCCATTTTTATTGGTATATCAGCATCATAATAAAATAATATATTAAACCATTCTCTATGAATTATTGGATTCTGTAAAAGATTTACATTTTAAACTTCATAAATAAAAGTTGATTTGTTATTTTTATAATATTTACCATAATTTCATTATCCCTTATGACTCTAATTCGAGCATTGCAAAGTCTACGTTCATCATCTAATGTATGACAAGCTTGTCTTTTAAATACTGATGATTTTTTTATGAAATCCCATATATTATTCTGAAATTATAATTAAAAAAGTGTCTATATTATTTGTATTTGATTTTAAAAGGAATTTGGATCAAAGCTGCTTTCTTTTAAATACCTGAAATTCTACAAAGTCTTCTCCTTCTAAGGTGAGTTTTAGTAACTTCCAATCAAACGTTGCACATTTCCTATAAGAATCTAGTGGACCACTTGGCCAATCCACAATTTTATCCCTCATTGTCGTTAAACTCTTAGATTGGTATACCTATGCATTCAAACAATTAAATAAATGATTTAATGAAATAATACTGTGCACAAAACATTGAATGCATTTAATTGATGAGTACTTTTGTCAATTGCTTTAGATATGACGTTATTACTGGTTTATTATTTATCATCATTTTTTAATCTTGTATCAGTAGTGGGATTCCGATAATATGCGTCAGCTTTTATGATAGATAAGACTTATGGTCACAAAAAATGGCAAAAACTTGTTATCAGCAGCTATTCATTCGAAAGAACGATATACACTGTGCACCTCGACCTTTACAAACTTATTACAATACTTCCTCCACTCATATATGTATTATGTATTGATAATAAAAGACGGATACGATGAATTTAATTTACTATCGTTTATTATTCCGGGAAGGTTACTTATCCGTATATTGTATACCTTTCTTTTTCTTTTAATTATTAGGTAAAATAGATACAAGTAAAAAATGATATTTCAATTAAAAGAAACCGTTTTGTGCAATTATTTGTGCATAATTTTGATAAAGGATAGAATAAAGTTGTTGCATGATATATTAATAGAACACTTTATTTGATTAATAATTATATATTAATATGATTACATCAAAATGTACTGTATATTTAATAAATATTGATAGAATTAACGTATTAAAGTTGAATGTGTTAAAAAATGATAGTTATTATAACACATTTGTAATTTTTGTAACAATTGTAATAAAAATGTAAAATTAATTCAGTACTATCCAATATAATACAGTAAATTAATATATTATTACAATTAAAGATTTAAACTAGGTATATGATTAATTAGGTATATAAAATAAAATTCCTTTTACATAACATTAAATGAAAAAATATTTACATTTTATTAATAATAACGTTTACAATATTGACTGCTTTGAATCTATTCTCATACATAGATTACAATGATGGTAACGCACAAAAATTGAATTATCAAATATAAAAAATTATTTTATTATTTATAAAAAGGCAATAGAATTTTGTTGTAGTAAGGTAATAATTTAGTGTTGCTAACAAATACAAAAACTCGCAAATTTGGTGAAAAAAATGAAGTATGCATATTCGCAGATAATAGACGTAAAAAGTTTTCAAGGTCGTTTCGTAAGTACTAATTATCAACACTGATTATATTCCCCGGAACTGTATAATACAAAGTATGACTTGAACCGCTCCTTAATTACAACCAGTGATGGATTTAGGAAACGAGGATTATCTTTAATTACGAAATTTAAAAAATATTAATTTATATAAAAAATCCAAAATAATAATGATTTTGAAAATTTTTTGGAAGAGATTTTTCATTATGTTGAAATGGAGGGCAATCATTATTAAATCTTCGATAGATTTGTCAAAAAAATATTAATTTCAGATTTCACTCGTTAATCATTAATAATTGTTAAAAAAATTGAACAAATCTTTGATTATATTTTATTTTCAAAGTTTACATAATTTCTTTACTAAAATATATAAATTTCATAATTTATCTGTAACAGGTGTTAATTATCAGTGATATTTTACAACGATCGAAACAATCCAAACAAAACACTTGTTATTAATCTTAATTAATGATAAGGTAACAGGATTACCGCTATCGATAATGATTGTTCGTAATTATAGATAATTTATACCGTCAACACTCACTAGTCGCAACTAAGAACATTTTTCCACCATCAGTAATTTGTTATTAATAATTAACAAATTTTAGTTAATTACACTAATCAAATGTACTTACACGAAGATATTACTAATTATACGCAATATTAAAACAATCACTAATTGCGAATTGTATTTTATATACCTTGTAAATTAACTATTCCTGTTTTCGTTTGCTGATTAAATTATGTGAATTAATTTTGAAGTATCATAATATGTTTACTAATAATATTAATAAAAAAATAAAATAAAAATTTCTTTTATAAATAAAAACGGTACGTTTCAAAAGTTATTTAAAAATCTTTTAATTTATTTATCCACTTAACTTTCTAGATTTGATGGAGAAGAATATATGGAAATTTGTTTGAATGAAATATATTATTGTCATAATAATATATGTATGTACTTATAAAATACATAATAATTTTTACTATATATTCATAATATTTACGTAAAATTAGTATCTAGATATTAATGACTATACTATACAGTTAGCTACTTTTTACGATTATACGATTCTCTCGTTTGAAATTGAGTTTGATTATATTTGAAATTTAAACATGAATAAACTTAACCTAACTGCTACACAATTTTATCGTCTAAATCCGATTATTGTTGCTTGCAACCCAGTCAAAAGGTATCGAAAATTTAAATAAAAATGAATACGCATGTTTGAGAGGTAAAAGTACAAATGATATCTTCATGATGTTATTAACATATCATTAAATACAGATAACATACTGACAATATATCCACAGTAGTATATACTTTTAAGTATGACACGTTATATTGCGTTAGCTGTATACATATTTACACGTGATATAGCCACGTGTATACAGCGTTACATTGCATGGCTTCGAGAGATCGCATTCGTGTTCTTTTCTACTTTAAATATTAAATGTATGGTATGTTTTCAAGCCACTTAAAAATCATTTGACAATTCAAAGTAAAAATAAACTGAACTTAACATGACCTTCCACTTAAAAATTGGCATGAATGACACCGGTACTTCGCATTTCCATTACCGACTGCATTACCTATCTAATTTCTTTTCCCGGTAAATGAGTTTGATAAATATTTTATGGCTTCGTACAATCGAAGGGAGAACAAATTAAGAAGGTAGACGGATCAATATGCAATGTATGCGATGCATCAATTTGAAGAAGCATTTAAATTTTACGTTAGTCGAGCGAAAGCTACGATGCTTGTTATCCTATTTCTTCAGATTACTCTTGTACTTAGTAAAAGGTATCGATAACGGTATATTTAACAGGTTATCTTTAAAGGACTTTGTATTAGTTAAAAATGTTTGGAAAGTAAATAATCAAGTTATATAATGTCTTCTATTAACTTTAATACTGATTGCTATAATTGTAGTTACTCAAAATATGATATGAAATGTCGCAGCATTAAAATTTAATTTTGCGGAAGTACGAACTCGCCGTAGAGCTTACGGGCACTGTTGCACATATACGAATATTTCAAATTTTTAAACTAAAAAATTTAGAAATGCCGAAATTTCACGTATTTAAATTTATAAATTTATAAAATTGGATATTTAGAGACATAAAAATATAAAAATTTCAACATTTCAAGTTTGGAAATTAAAAAATTGAATAATTTGGAATTTAAGAAATTTAAAAATATAGTAATGTCAAATTGACAAATATTAAATATTAAAATAGTTGTGATCCCTATTATTTATACGAAATGTTTGTGATTTACACTTATTTTCAAATTTGCAATTTCAAGATATAATTTTATTATTCGATTAAAGAAAATTAATTGCAAAATTATATAGTGCACTTTATAGAGAACATCAATGCGTGAACAGCGTCCAAAATTTAAAATCGGTCGTCGAACTAATCGTAGAAGAAATGATTGAACGATCGAATTGCATTGTTTTTGTTACTGATTCCGTTTACAAAACACTTGTGGATATTAAATATATTAAGGGATCATCAACTGTATCAAAATACGAGGTGAGCAGAAATGTAGAAATTTTGTGTGAATTGCTTATACGTACGTATGGATTATTGTAGATTATATTGCGGGATAATGAACAATTTTTTCGACCGAGAAAACGAATTCAAAATATTCTGGTTGACAGTAAAGCGGTCGGCTGTAATGCGTATGTTATACTGATTGCTAACGGATATTTGACATCAGAATTTTTGCAATACACAGAAAGGTGAATCACAGAAGATAAATATGATTTGCAATATTTGATAAAAAATGTCAATTTCTTAATCAATTTTTAAACACAGTATACTAAAACAAATTTAAGGATGTTTCTTTATTCCATTCATAATTTTTAATACAGTCTTATATTTCACTTATCTATTTTAATATGAACTTATCTAATCACATCATTTTATTACTGCTACTTCTTATTTTTACTTTCAGAAAACGTTTAATTAACACTCATGGACTATTTTTGCTTTTACATGATTATACTCTATTGCAACCTGATTTACATTACCTTTGGAACAGGATAATTAATGTAGTTTTTATACATCAGTACAATGCATATAAGCATCGTTCCGGTGAAAAAACCTTCAAGGAAAAAATTGATTTGGATACCATCTACTTTCCTACTAATAAAAAAACATTGACTAAAACCAAATATATAGATACTTGGTATAAGGGAAAATTGCGTTATGGTAATAATCATTTCATAGAGAAAACCAACAACTTACAAAAAAAACACTTACGGTTTGTATATAAAATTTATAATATAACTGTAATTCAGAAGGATAATGATATTTAAACATACATTAATCATATGTCTATTTGCATTTCAGAATTGCTGTGTTTGAACATATTCCAGCCGTAACAGAGAAATCAAGAGCTTATTATAACAAACAACCAAATAATAGTTTAGAAGCTTTAGGGATTGAATTTGAAGTATGTATCATGTATATAATGTATTGTATATTTACATTAATGATGATACTTTGTAGTTAATACAGATTATATCGAAAGCAATGAACTTCAATCCAAAATATTATATGCCATACAACATTCTTTCTGAAAAATGGGGTAACGAAGGAGACAACCAAACTTATACAGGTCTTGTAAATGAAGCTGTGCAAGGAAAGGCTGCATTTTATTTGGGTGATTTACACTATACATTGCATCACTTGAATTATTTTGATTTCACTATTCCATATAATACAGAATGCCTCACTTTTTTAACACCAGAATCTTTGACTGAAAATTCATGGAAGCTTTTAATACTTCCGTTTAAGTAAGTACAAGTGAAAGAAGGAAAGTACCATATATCAATTTTAAAAATTCTGTATATTTTGGTTCGCAGATTATATACATGGATTGCACTTCTCCTCACTTTAATTTTAGGGGGTGTTACATTTTACTTTTTATCACTGTCCTATCAGAAATATATAAGCTCATATAAAAGTCAAATGAATATTGAAAATATATCTATGAAAGAAGAAGTAAAAGGGTTATACTTATTCACTGAAATAGGAAATAGTATATTATATACTTATAGCATGTTATTTCAAGTTTCATTACCGAATTTGCCAAGGTCTTGGGTTGTACGAGTACTAATTGGATGGTGGTGGATTTATAGTATTCTAGTTGCGGTTGCATATAGAGCTAGTATGACTGCAGCTCTTGCAAATCCTGTTTCCAGGTAAATATGAATACTTCCATCAAATTTTACATACAGGCTGGTACAATTATTAATTTATTTTTTTTACAGTTTTTTAATTGACTGATTTACTTACATTAGATTTTGAAACACTATTTTATTTTACTATTTTAGAGTTACCATCGATACATTAACACAATTGGCTGAAAGTTCTATAGAAGTTGGAGGATGGAATGAAGAGGGCAAAGACTTCTTTTTAATGTCATCAGATCTTAGTAGTCAAGAGATTGGTAATAAGTTTCAATTAATTAATCATGAAGAGACTGCTATTGAGAAAGTAGCAAATGGATCTTTCTGTTACTATGAAAATTCTTATTTGCTTCGATATGCTCGTGTGAAAAGGCAGATACTTGAAAAAGAACAAAAGAAAAATCAAACTGCTAAGAATGTACCATTAAAACATAATTTGCACATAATGGAAGAATGTGTTATAAATGTACCAATTGCTCTGGGCATGGAAAAAAATTCACCACTAAAACCACATGTTGATATTTTGGTATTAATAAATTAATATATAATTATCTCAACACATTAATTATAAAATTTAACAATGCTTTGTATATATTCTCAGGTAAGACGTATAATAGAAGTTGGATTAGTTCAGAAATGGTTAAGTGATGTTATGGAATGGTCGAAAATTATGGAAATACGTCAAGAAACAGAATCTGAAAAGGCACTGGTGAATCTCTATAAATTACAAGGTGCATTTATTGCTATTGTAATTGGTTATTTATTAGCTTTTATTATCTTAATAGGAGAAATTTTATACTGGAAACATATTGTGATAAAGGATCCAAAATTTGATAAATATCATTTAGATATTTTTTATAACAATTCTGGTAATATGAAATTATAAATTAATAGTTTAATTTATAAATAAACTTCTTAAATATACAAAACAATTTTTGAAAAGCATATTTAAACATTACAAATTTATGTAAATTTATGCAATATAATTTAATTGAAATCTTTTGTGAATATTTCTAAAATAAAGGTCAATCAGTGGTTATATGTATAAAAAAAATTACTCAAAGTATCTTTCTTCCACAACTTGGAAAAAATACATGAATAAAATATAAGGATGCTTTTCATCAGCAACTTCACCAGCTATTAAAATATTAACTTAATATTACAAAGTATTCAAGAATTTGTATCCTTCATTTTTCATTTGACAATTAATTTAACTGGAATTCTTAACAAAATATGGCATAGCATTTAACATAAATTAAATATAACTTATGTACCACTTAAGATTCCATTACTTTTAAATAATATGTCTTTGCATCTAAGGTTTTTTGTCTTTAGTCAAGGAAACAATATTATCTATATATGTTTTTTCACTGGTTCACAAAAACTCATTTATACAAGTTTCTATAGCTTCACTAATTTTGAAAATACAAAAATAAAATATATGGAGTTTATGCAAAACTGAATAAAAAATCTAATTTGTATATTTTATGTATTACAAATCCAAGTGTTCTGAGACTTTTCTTGCATTTAAAAATGTAAGTGTAATTTAAAAAGATATAACATTTCAATGATATGTATATAATTCAATTTATTTCTGTACTTAATTTTAATATAAGATAAAATATTGATTATGATATTCAGATATTTATTATGTGTAAAATAGTTGTATAATTAAATATTGTAAAATAAAAATATTGTAAATAACATTTTTGCACTTGGTTTGAATAAATAATTTTTGGTCACATATTGCAAACTTATACAGTCGCATTTATATATACGTAAAATAATTAGTGTATACCGAATATCATAAAAGAATTTATAAGTTTTCAATAAAATAAATAAAAAAAAAATTACATACCAATAATTTAGCGAGGAATGTTAAATATTCTTCCTCTCTTTATTACAGTCACTTGGTAGTACTTATTCATTGAATCCTTCTTGTTCTCTCTTTTCTTTCCTGTCTCCCTAAGTATCTCCTTCTCACACATATACTTTCTTTCTCCTTTTATTTTACTATTTTACTTTTTTTTTTCTCTTTTTTATACGTTACAGAACATTGTATAGTTTCTCTTTCTTACTTTCCTGCCCATATTTACTATTTTCATTTTTTTTGATAATGTTATTCATTCGCATACTTCATTATCTTGACTCATTTTTGTTTTCGTTTGCTTGTATGCTTATGCACATTCTTTCTCACTCAGTTTTATTCTTGAGTTATTTTCTGCGATACAACAATCTGTTTCCTGAGTCTTTCTTTATCACATATCTTTCATTATATGTGTGTATACACACACATACTTATATTTATGTAAGTATATGCGTTCTTCCAGAGTAAATTTCCTAGGGAAAATGGCGGCCAAGGAAAACTGTCTTCACCATGTACAGTGCATAAGCATTGACATGCCTAATTCACAAGAATCAATAAATAATAAAGTTTTTTCAAGTAAATATTGTAAAGTAATTCATTTAAAAAGTTTAAAATATTTTGAAAGCTTCACTTCTACATATTCTTTGAAATATATGTATAAATATATATATATATATACATATATATTTACACACGCTGCCTCTAAAAATAGTACCACTGCACCATCTAGCGGCGAGCGATATTATTAATAAAATACAAAAAAGCGTTTGACCTTATCTAATATAAATCAAAAAGAAATCATGTCGAAATATTACTTTTTCGCAGAGGACTTTTGACTGGGGTAATGCGTGTTTTTTGGCAATTTCATATTTACCGTCATTGTCTCTCCTAACCAAAAACACAATAAATAGACAAAGAGAAGTCGACGAACTTCTCCAAGTTACCGCATGAACTCATGAGGTCACCACATGCACTCTAGTAATTTTTCGCCGCAGTAGAACCTGTACGATCTCTTTCCCTAGATCGTCATTTTCTCCATGAAAGCCAAATTTACACTTGAATATACCTATATATGCACTACTATATCTAGCAATACAAAACATGTAATATATGAATGTAGAATTGGTATTTTTTAAGCGCAAACAAATGTTTTTATGACTCTAAACAAAGTTGTTTGCACGAGTAAAATGAAATTAAAATAAATTTACAGACCTCACTTAATATGTCTGATTAATACAAAAAACTTTTTTTAACACCGAGTATAATAGCAAATTTTTTAGTTATGGAAATAGATATAAATTCAAAAACGATTCAAGCGAGGTAGTATTTGCATTTTAAATGATTTTAACAAATAATTGTAATAATTTTCTGTATAGATCTGTATTGAATTTAGATTCAGTATTATAACTTTCATTATACATCATGAAGATTCATTGCATATTTCTTGCAAAAACTGAAGGATACAAATAAAGTAGGTTTGTAAATATAAGAATATATTATACATACACATTTGTTTGAATATATATTTAACAATTGCTTCATTTGTTTTTTTAAGGACAGATTTTTTAGTTTGATGTAATCATATGCTATCAAAATGACATCATTAACAGAAAATACAAAAGATAAGGGCCAAGAAGATCCAATTAGATGTATATTTTTTTCAGAATTTCATCCAATTGTTGGCCCGATGATTACATGTCAGGTTAATAAGTATTGCATGTAATTTGTTTTATATTACATATATTTGTTTAATATTTGTATATGTTACATATTATAAATGACAGTAATAATGTAGTTCTATGTTTTAGGTTCCAGATAACTTTATTTCGAAGGACATTTTTGATAACGTTAGTGTTTATATTATACCCAAAGCACAATTACAACGAAGTACCATAACAGTGTAAGTTGAAAAATATTAATATTGATTTTAAGTTAATTAATTAATTTTTTGTTTTATTATAGGACACTGAAGGATTATAAAATCTTAGGATTTCCAGTGAAGATTGATGACAAAAAATATGCAAGAAATGCATTTTATTTTAATTTATGTTTTGTCTGTGATGCACAAGCTCGTACTGTTCATTATGAACCTGTTGTGAAGAAGATGTCTGATTTTCTAGTAAGATCTTTATATTTGATTATGTTAAGAAGTATTAATTAGTAAATTTAATTAAATTTTTCAGATGGCCCTTGAAGTAGAGAATTGTTTTTTATCTGCTTCTGACGATAAAACTAGATTAGCAGAAATGCTTCAACAAGTAATGCAGGATTTAAACTCACATAAGATGTGTACATTAACAGGTAAGAATAGTTCATAATAAATAGTTTTGTATAGTAATATTAAAAATATAAATATTAATAATTTGATAGAAGGGACAATGACATCCAATTTGAAAGTTATAAAGTTAGCACCTGAGCCAAAACCAGTTCTTGATCATCAGGTACCAATATTCTTAGAAGGCCGTGAGGCATTTCAGAGTGATCAATGGGATTTAACTACTCAGCAAGTATTACCTTATATAGATGGATTTAATCATGTTGCAAGAATTGCAGCTGAGGCAGATGTAGAAAACAACTTAGTTAAGAGTTGCGTACAAAACCTTGTGTAAGTGTATTAATACAATACAAAATCTTTTTTTAGATGAACAATTTTTAAAGGTATTCTCTTAATTTATTTATAGATATTATGGTGTTGTGACTTTGATTCCAATATTTCAATATAGTAATGTTTATGCTGCAACTTCCAAATTAAAAGAACTTGCAGAAAATCCAAAACTACAAGAACGATGTATAACATATGCTTCAAAATTTCGTAAGTCTTATGTTTTCGCTACAAAAGTTTATAAATACACATAAATAATAGAAGCCTAAAAATAAAAATTTTTGTTATCTGTTATTTTTAGCTAGGCAACCTGCATATCTTAGAGATATATATCGAATGTATGCAAGTATGACACATGGTAGCAGTATGAGGGATCTTTGTCAACGTCTCAATCCTCAGAATTTAAGAATTAATGAAAGACGACTTGTACAATTTGGCCTAATCGAAGGTCTTATTCGTAGAGTATATAAGGTTTGTTAATTTTATTTATGTGATTTACTATACTTTACAATATACTTAATTGCTTTCATTGTCTCTTGCAGTATCCAATATATTTGCCAGGATCTCCTTGCAATGAAGAAGCAAAAAACAATCCGATTTATAAGTATTTTACAGGTACATACAGTCTCGACGAGATTTGCTGTAGCACTGGTCAATCAGCTGCACAAATTGAAGATATTGTTGAACGTGATCCAAATGTTGTCATGTTATGGAAGTAATATTCAAAAAAACAACTTTTTTTATAATTTTGAAAAGCGAAAAGAAATCTTTTTATGATGTGAAGCTATGCAGGATATTTTGAATGATGTATGGACAAGTTACAAATGTATATTTATTATATTTATTTTATGTTATCAATCATTCGTTTTACTTCATTGATATACATTTCAGGTACTTTGTTATTTTTCATTTCATTGCATTTCCTTTCCATTGCCTCGCGCAATTTTTTCTTGCGTATTTCAGTTTCTGTACGAATTGCCAAACCTTCCTCAAACATTTTTTGTCTTGCTTCAATACGTTCTCTTTCTTTTTCATTTACCTGAAGAAAACATTGATATATAAAATTAAGTTATTGAATGAAAATAAATTGCTAATGAAATTGTATATGTTTCAAGTATGTAAGGAAGATAAAATCAAAGGTATAAATAAACAACAAATTGCATTTTATAAGCATTGAAGATATTATGAAATTTTAGAATATTATTTGAAAATCAAAATTTATATTCGTATTATACATTATCAACAAACCTGTTTTAATATCTCGCTCCTATGAAGTAAAGCTTGTTTCTGTTTTTTCTCAATTTCTTTTTGTTCCCGGCAGAAAGCTTCTTTCTGAACTCGTACGATTTTTTCAAATTCACGTCGCTCTCGTTCCAATTCAATTGCTAGCATTATTCGTTTGTTATTTATTTGCTTTTGTCTTTCCTCTGTAAGAGCTTTATGAGCTTCCGCTCTTCTTAAAGCTTCTTCCTTTTCTTTTTGTCTCCATTCTCGTTCCACTTCCTCTTGAATTCGAGCAGCGTTTAATTCGTCGATTCGTTCCTATTAAAATTACAATGTTATGACTAAAATTTATGTAAAGTACAGAATTTAATATATAATATAAAAATCGGTGAATATTAAAGAAATATTAAAGAAATTCAAAATATTGAAATTTAAAATAAACAAATAGTTAAAAATGTATGTTTAAACAAGTGAAAAAAATTGAATAATTTATTAAAATATTAGTTTTATTAATTATATGAATAAATACTTGATAATCCCTTGCTTGCAGTGATTGTGTTGCAACTTTTGCCTTGGTCTGTTCTTTCTTTAATTTTTCTAATCTACGTTCCTCCGCTAATCGTGCTTCTCTTTCTTCCTTATATGTCTGATATTCTTGTATCCTATACGTTTAAGATGTATTAGCTAATTAATTATTAATGCAAAATTGAAGTAATGTACCTGAGATCAATGATTTTATTTTCCTGTTCTTCCATGGCTTTCAAGTGTTTCAGTTGCTCATTTACTGTAGCAAGGTCTTGTCGAATTCGTGCATTTTCAGCTTCTTTATTGCGTAATTTAGCAATTTGTTCTTGTTGCCAAGCAATGTTGCTTAAGTTAATTAATCGACTTTCTTCTTGTTTCCTTTCAAACTCTAACATCCTATATTCTTCATTGTCTTTTATTTGATCCATTAAACTATTAGCAAATTTTTGTCTCTTAGCTGCTTCTTCTTGTTCTTTTCTAAATTCCTCTTTAATTGCCCATCTTCTTTCATTTTCCATCATGTCGTTAAGACGTTGTTCTTCTTCTTCTAACTCCTGTTCAATTAATTTTTTTTCTGCTATCTACAAAAAATGCAAGATTCAAAATGTTAACATGTTTAACAAAATTATCGAAATAAAGTATTTAACAGAAATTGTTATATTTATACAGTTTATTGTTTCCTCTATAAAATATATTTTAATAATTAAAAAATAATATTCCACTACCTGTGCATCACGGATAGCTCGGCATTTAGTTTCTAAAATAATCCTATTACATTTTTGAATTTCCTCCTCCTGTTCAAGTTTTAAATTTTCTGCTCGTTCAAGTATATGTTTTGCTCTTCTTCTAGCATCTTCTTCAATTTCAATCAGTTTTGCAGATTTTTCTCTAGGGTTGTCTCTATCTATTCTGCGAAATTCTTCTTTTCTATCTATACTTTCTTTTATAAGTCTTTGTCTTTCTTCTTCTTTCATTGTGACAGCCATTTCTTGCTCCTCTTTTGTTGTAGGACATAATTCTTGATATTTCTTATATTCTTCTTTTGTTAATACTTTTGGAGCTACTATTTTTTTCTTCATAGGAGTTATTGGTAGTCTTCCTGTGTGCTTAATTACTCTTTTTTCCCACTACATAACATTTATTTGTAATCAAAATATTGATATATGTAATATTATCAGAATGTAACTCGTTACTAGAATATAACATATTATGATATTTAACATCACTACTAGAAAATTAGAACGAAATATAATATTGGAATATGGATATTGTAACATAACATTGAAGCTATTAATAGTAATATAGTACCTGATATAATTACAAAAATATGAGTAGGTATTATGAATATAGGAGCACAATATATTGTCTAACATAACACAATGCACATGAAAACATAGTATTAACAAATACCTCCTTTCCATTGCATGAGCAGCAATATTTTGAATGATTTGGTTTATGTTCAGCAGATCGAATACACGTCTTCGGCGGTGCACTTGTGCATGCTTCATTTTTGAATTTTGATTTTTCTCCAGACGACGTTCCACAAACAGTTATTTTTTTCGACGCGTTGTTCTCTACTTTACGCACTACCATTCTGCACTTTTGATAATTTTGCTTGTTCTTTACAAGAATCCTGTACTTATAAGTACTGTTTTATGATTTTAATGAAATTTCTTCATCGGAAGAAATTATGTTCTCTTCATCGAAGATAATAAAATGTCAAACTGCAATGAAATTCTTTTGCACCTTATTTCGATGGAACGGCACTGAAGATATTTACAGATATCGATAAAACAAAAATGAAATCAGCCGAACAGAACGGGTGTCGGTGACTGACGTGAAACAGAAGTTTGTCCATTATTTATAAACGGTAACTAGCAATTGCTTCGTTTGTTTGTTCGATAATTATCTAGTGACACGATCATTTAATAAAAAATTAACTTCATTTACTATTAAACAAAACTGATAATTGTTATTTAATTATTGGAAAAATGTAACACGCGATGTTTATTTAATCTTCAGTTGATTTTTCACGTTTTTTTTAATATTGTCACAGTTTAAAAATTTGATGTAGAATTTAAATGTGGTAACAGGAAGTTACATAAAGTTACATAGATCAGGCGAGTAGGAGGTACGTAGAACCGCTAGAATATCCTTTCTGGTCTAAAATTCAATCAGATAAAATAATTTTAAGAAAAAAAAATGCGCCGACTTCGAAAGAGCAGATGGGCTCTATCTTTATAGTACATATATGCGGCGATCGAGTCTTTCCATCGCATACTCTACGAATCTAGTTGGACCATAGTTACATTCTATACGCACTAACACCTACTTCGCGGCGTGCTGTCGAGTTATATGTATAGAAAAAAAAAATAGCTATACAAGCTTTGCCTATGTTCGGCTGTCCAAAGGTTGACATGTTCAAGAAAATCTTTTAATTTTGCGCCGCCTCCGAAAAGGTTGAAATGTATTTAATATACTACCTAACGAGTAAATAGATTTCATTCATATCTGTTACGTAATTGTATGATTGAATGAAATAGAAATTACTTCATTAGGAAATAGAAATTATTTTATACTTTTTAGTGCATTTCGAAGTCGGCGCATTTTTTTTCTTAAAATTATTTTATTTCACGCTTTTTAGTGGAATGGAGAGAATTGTATAGGATACTGTGAGGCAGTTCTTCCGGTTTTTTTTTGTCTGCGGAAATGCCATGAACATAATTAAGTAAAAGACATGCCCCTGACAACATATTAAAAGGACATTAAAATCGTCCGAAGTAACAATTTTTCACTAATATCTCGAAAACTGAAGCTTTCTGCGAAATTTGTATATGAACAAAATTGTTCAGAATTATGTCCGTGATAAGATATTAAAAGCGCACTAAAATTGAGAAAAGTTTATTTCAAAAGTTGCCGGTTTTTTTGCAATAACAATACTTTGCAATTAAAAAATGAAAAATTTTTTGATAATGGTACCAATCGGGAGTCAGAACCTACCAGATGCAAAAGGTTTCGTTCCGATCGGTCCATCCAGCTAGACGTAATCGGCGGGTATACATATATAAAAAAAAAAAATATATACTGATCGAATTGAATAACCTTCTCCTTTTTCGAAGTTGGTTAAAAAATGACAGTGTCATCGAACACATGAAACTAGGATACAATAAGTAGTCACACATTTAATATTAAATTGCTAATTGAAATTCAATTTATTACTAATCATTTTAACTTTTTATATTCTTACTTGTATCACATTTTCATCTGTTTTTGACATACAAGGTCAATAGAAAGTTCAAAGTCTACAGAACTAAGGTCATCCAAAAATAGTTAGCTATACAATTGATCCGATTCACGTCAATGTTTCGGATTGATATACGGGGTGTATTCTTTAATATTATTCACCATGTTTTAGATATTTCTGATAATCAGTTAAAAAATGTTGTGAAGAAACTCAGTTTTTGATTCGCTACATATTTAAATATTAAAAATTTCGAAATAAATTTTTTTCAATAAAATATGGTTAACTTGATTGTTTAAAGTGGTGTCATATATTTTTTACTTCATATCATTACGGTTAATATTAAAACAAATTCTTAAATGTACTATGACCTTCAGATGACTTTGAATTAAAAAGTTGGAATTCATAAACAGAAATGTTAATATTTGCATATATTTAAAATAAGATTAAGACTGTCAGACTGATAGATTTATTGCACGAATGTAATTATTGAACAAATTCAAAGAATGTTTTACATACTTTAAATATTTAATTTTACATGTTTTAAATACTTTCATATTCAAGAAAATATATTGTTCAATAAATATTCAAAAGAATATTTTGCATAATATACATAAGTGGTATCAGTTTTATTATTCATGATTACACCTTTTTCTTACTCTTATTTTTATTGCAACTTATAAACCTAAATTTTTTAATTCAGGATTATTGAGGTCGAATTTATATTCAAGTCAACTAACGATATTTTATTCTTTTTAAAGAACCTGCAAACTTTATCAACATTATCAGAAATATGCAAAAAAGTAGTCAATAATAAGAAATATATTTTATGTGGCGTCAACTTTAAAAACGAAATTTCAAATCTAAATCCTTCTCAAACATATTTTTACTAGTCAAATTTCAACTATCGAATATTATTTAAATGATATTAAATAATATTGTATAGCACGTTAACAGTTGATTATATTTCTGTTTATTCTGTTAAGTTTTTCAAAAGAATTTTCGAACATATTGAAGATATTTTATTTTATTCCACGGGTGAAAAAGAACCAGGCAGGAGGAACGTAGGGTGATTCACCCCTTTTGCTGGTGCATGCGTATCGTCGTCGAGTTTCTCTTTGCCGTCAACTTTCCTCAGGTGGGAAAATGCACATGTGCTACCCATCGCCCGTCTGCTAAGTGTTCATGTTACGAACAAACTATACAGTTCATACATTGCAGAATATTCTTAAAAAATTGGCTGGAGAGATTCTTGATAGTTTCTTTAATCCTGAAATAAAATTAATCTGTAATAATAAAATATATCCCAGAAATAATATTATCATGTATTAACGTTATTTATGTAACATATCAAGAATTTAAATTTCATATAAATTAAGATTTATAAACTTTTTAATATTTATGAAGAATTTATGCAAGACACTTAATAGAAAAGAATGTAAAGAGGTGCATAGAGAATTATGCGTTCGGTATAGCGAAATTTTTAGGAGACACTATCAACGAAATCCCGAGGGAAATATACGGGACACCGATTATTTGACGAATCGATTTTGCAAGGGGAACTTTTGCATTTAACCATTAAACAGCACTCGGAATAATAAAAAAGCGATCGATATCTTCCACGTAAAAGAAACATTTTACTCTCACGAGTTTGATTTAATTTGAATTGCGTATTGAACTATTGTTCGACAAATAAAAGATATGAGATTACATGTAGGGTTTTAATTAAATGAATTATAAATTTTTATTACATTCTGTTACTGGGTTAAATACGGTACATACAGGCAGAATAATAGCAGCCAGACTATATATAGTAACTATGTGATTAGTACAGAAGCAACTATAATAGGTACAACGGGGAGAGTAATTGCAATAGCAAATTCTAGTGAAAGTTTCGAAAACTATGAAATATAATAATGTAATATTATACTATAATGTTTATAGAAAACATGTCATTATAAATACTGTGCAAGCAATACAAGTTTTAATTTTTAAATAATAAGTACATTATTTTATTTGAATACTTCTTACATATTATAAAAGAACAGTATTAAAAATACAGTTAATAATGCAAATTATTATTAATTAATACTGCAAATCTTTTAGATACTGCATGTCAATCACAGATGCTTTTAAAAAATAAATTATATAGAACTATAATACTATAGTAACAAAACATTTCTCTATAAATATTGTGTAAATAATACAATTATTTCTTAAGATATTGAAACAACATTCTATTTAAAAAATTATTATTTCATATGAACATATTATACTACAATATTGATACGAGACATTTAATTAGAAATGCTATGAAAATATTATACGTAAAAAATATTTTTTCAGAGAACCAGATTGTTTCAAGTTATACCAATAATACCACGTATTCTTTATAGAAGAAAAATGAGCAAAATAGAGAAGAAGATGGGAAATAATCCATATTTCCCATGTCCATCAAGTCATCGTGTCTGGCCAATCCACGATGAAAAAGGATAGCAGACAGGCGATTCAAAGAATGAAAAAGAACTTAGTATGTAACGTCCAAGGAAACGAATTTATTGTCCTTTTTCCTTGGCTGTCTTGCCGATAAACATTGTATTCCAGAGCTGCGCCAAACGACTGCGTTCTAGTCGGCCAATTGCGAAGGGTTTCCCTAATAAGAACTTTTCTAGAAGTGGGAAACATCGGTATACGTGCAAGATTCTTTGCTTTCGAGCTTCATTTTTCGCGCAACAGCGTCTTGATCTGCTTTGCGGCATGTACCCGGTCGAAACTTGATGGTTTGATAACAATTAAAAGTAATTAATAAAACACGTTAGATGTCACGATGAAAACAGTATACTGGAATTACAATTCTCCAGATTTGATTTATTTTGTAACTTGAATTGAATACTTGATATGTTGTCTGTATAATATATGTAACATTAATGTGATTAGAAATTTAAATAATTTGTTTTTGTCAATTTTTATGTTAAATTCTTTGTCATCCCCAAAACATTTAACGTGTTATTTTATATTTTATTTTCAATTAGTATTATAACGTTTATATTTTATTTTCAATTAATATTATAATACTATGAATTTCGTGGAGGGAACTCATTTTTGCAATTCAAATTTTTATTTTTGATTTTAAAACTAAAGCAGACAATTAAAACAAATTGTTAATTTATAAAATTGTAAAAATTTGTTTGCATTATTTCCTACAGTTTAAATTTACTTATATAAATTTTCTTGTTAATTAAATACAGCTGATGTGAGCAAATAGTGTGAACGTTCTACTATTTTGTGGACAGTTGATGAGGTTTTTAGTTAGTGAAATGAAGAAAAGAGCTTTATGATACAGTTTTATTGATGGGCATTGTGAGTATACAAGTACAGTTTTTATAATCTTTTGCATTTTGGAAAAAATAAAAATTGTTTCATAAAGAGAGAAAAAAAATATAAACATAGATGAAACTGCTATTTTATTTACGAGTATTGTTTTAAACATACAATTACAAATTTTTGAAAGTTTAAGATTTTCATAAATTATGCAACTTGTTTTTTCATTCTTGACTACAATGACTAGATATTAGATTTACATAATCTTCTTTGACAACCATTTTCTTCAAAAAGCAATCGTAGTTTTCATGAAGTGCATTGATTTTTACAAAATTGTAATATATCTTGTAAAGAAAATTTGGTAATTTAAAAATGGAAAAAATTATTCTGCAGAAATATATAATTAAAGAAATACGTAGCTCAAAATAATACCTGTCACAAAAATTTTTTCAACATTTTTTATCATTATATTAAAGGACGTCAAAAACCATATCATTCTGAATTGAACATTTTTTCGCTAATATAAAGAATTGCAATTTTTTTGGAAAGGAAACTGACGTTACTATTAACGTAACTGAAACTAAATTTCTGCAAAGTTACAAATTTTATTAAATTTTCAAATTGCTAAATTTCTTTTAATAAATTTTAACAAGTACTTATTCTAGCTCAAATAAGCTCTCCCTTTTGAACTTCGCTTTATTCTATTTTGTAATCAACATATAACAATATAAACCGAATGATATAATTAAAATTTGAATATTATACAAGGTTTAAATCATGGAAGAACTCAATGGCTGTGAATTCGTCGATCCGTCAAAAAAACAAAAAGGAAGAACAAAGAAACATAAACCATCACTGAAGTTGTTCGCGAAAACCTGTTGGCCAAAGGTGATGATCTCCCGAAATAATTTTATTTGCAAGAAGTCAAAGGATCTACCAACCACCACATCCTTACCGTATCTCGAGGAATCCTCCAACAAGCTGCTGACCAAAGAAGAAGATTTGTGCTGTGAAGTAAATGGTGAAAACTTCGAAGAAGAGCAAGGTGTTTGTTTGATCAGCAGCTCTAGTGAGATTCCCTGCGAAAGTTTACAGAAACTGAATGAATCAAACCAGGAAAGTGGATTTGTTAGTGTGACAGAGGAAGGTGTGACCTCGGAGACATCTGGTTGTCTAGAAAGACCCATCTTCGTTGATTTAACAGCCGATGAGAGAAGCACGTGGAAACATACGATTTTCAAACGATTTGACGACCTGAAGACAACGGAAAATGAGGGGAATAATAAAAATCAAAATTTCTCTATGAATGTTCTGTTAGGTATGATATTGAACTGTTGTAATCCATTTTAACTTCTAAAATATATTATTCCTTGATACAATCATACATCATTCATTTTATAACAACTAATTATACCATTTTATTTGATAAAATTTATAGAATAATTTTTAAAGCTGAGAATTTTATTTTTGTCCCAAAATTCAATTTCTCAGAAAGTGAGGACGATGAAGGAAAACGGTTTTCATATTCGTAATAAGTGCATGAACCACTTATCACGAAACGTAATAAGAGCTTTGTTACACAGTTATTAATTATGGATCGTTTCATTTTAGAGCCTCGAATCATGTTAGCAGACAGTTCGAGTAAATCAAACTCTAACGGAGGTGGAAGTTTAGCAACAGCTTTGCGAGATCGTAGTTCGTGTTTGATACCTGTTCAACCTAATCGTTCCTTACCGATTCGTCCAGCACCTTGCGTACCCGCAAGATCTTTACGAAAGGATTGTTCACCATTGCTCGTCCTGTCCAAGTCTTCGACTATGGATGTGGTCGAAGTGGAACCAATGAAATCGATTGATGTACCGAACGAAGAAGCTAACAAAGAAGATTTCAATGCTAAAGAGGAACACTCGACCTCTACAGAATTAGCTAACTCCGTGGATTATGTTGTTCCTCAGATATCAAGCGTAGAAAGTTTGAGTACAATGAAAAGAAAAACTGGCGAGGATAATTCGAAAGAGAACAGAAGAAGAAAGAGATCGCAGGAAGCAGATTCCACTCAAAGGGAGGAACGCGTGGAAAGTTCGATCAAAGAATTTTTAAAAAACTTTTGTGGTTCGAACACAAACGAAGGATCGCAGAATTCGTGTACCGACAGATGCTCTCGAATTGTGTCTTCTTCGAAAGAAGAGGGGAATAAGGTGCCCCCGTTAAGGTTGAAGAAGGTGGTTCGTACAGGTATCAATGGACTTAATGATTCAGGTGTATATATCTAAGAGAAATGTAATAATATTAGTTTATATATAATTGTATGACATAAAAACTCAAAATAGTGTTTGTGCTACATTAATACGAAACTTAGAGTTTAATGATAAGTTCTGCATAAGAATTTCATGAATCTGTTTAATGCAAAATAGCTGATTATAATGGTCGTTGTCTAAAATTGAAAAATATTACAAGACTAGGCAATAAAATAAAAGTGACATAATATAGCGCTGATATTGTAAGGTATTTATTGTAAGGTGTTTGAATAATTAAACAAATTCTTATTTGTAGAAATGGAAGGATATACATCTAGAACTAATGCCGGCTCAGAGCACGAATTAAACTATAGAATTGTTACGGGAACAACGCCTAGGCCCTCGTCGAGCCCAGTTCCCTCCAACTGGAATAACATGATCTGTGAAAAAGATACCACTTTTTCTCCCTTAAATACCGACAGCTACAAATTAGAGTATCGACGAAACAAGTTAAAACAAAAGCTCAATGAACTGCGTGGGAAAGCTCTAGAGTTGGCCAAACAGATGGCAACTGATTCCAATTCACAGCAGAGTACCACATTGAGGCAGGTGATGAATCGCTATGAGAAGCAGATTGAAAATCTGTCGAAGTTGCATAGCAAGTTGTCCGCAGCCCTTCCAGTTTCTAGTGAAGTAATCGACGTGCATGATCACACAGTAAATTCTTCTGGCGAAGACGACGAGGAGTATCTCGTCATAAGTTTCACCGATACTGATGAGATATTAGTGAAGAATAACTCTCCATCATTGTCGCCAGAACCACCACAGTTGTCACCTCGATCGCCTACCAGTTACGAAAACATATCATCCGAAGAAATCAGAAACAGCCCTCCGATTTTATCAAGAGTAGGCTTGACTATTTCATCGAGTCAACATCAGGTTGACGAAGAAGTTCAAATCTCAGACAGGAAAATATGGTCAACAAATGAAGAGTCTGTAAAACAGTCAGTTCCTATGGACTCTTTTCAGGATGTAAACAAAACTTCTTCGGATTTTGAGGAGTGCATGCGAACGAGTCCTCTAAAACAGCTGAATAATATGAATATTGATATAGAGGATTTTACTTTCAGTGTCAAAAAACAATCTTCAAGTCATTCTAAAAAGATTATTGAGTTTCCTGAGAACAGTCGTACATGTCGTGATAAAAAAGATGAAAGTAGTAAATTGGTGCAAGGGTGTCCACAAAGTAGTTCTATAGTTCAAGAATCAGAGAAAGTCAAGTGTTTTGAATTTCCTGAACCTAGACCAATAATAAATATTATACCCGGTGATATGAAAACAGCAAAGGGTGTCCAAAACAACAAGTTGCCTGAATTGAAATCTGAAAAACAAATTTCTTTATCAGGAGAACGTGTCTTACAACCTACTACCTTGGAACCTATTTCAGAAAATGTTCCAAAGAACAGTGAAAGTATTCAAACTGTGCCAAAGGTTTGTAAAATCAGACATAAACAAGTTTATATCACTGCAAAAAAAATATAAGATTGAGACATGAAATTTAAAGACTTAGCTATGTTGTAAAATACTTCAAAGTAGGATAATTTTTATGGATTTTTCAGTAATTTATTAATTTTAAATCTAATACAAACAGAAGAACTTATTTTAAAATGTTTTATTGAATTTATTCTAGGTTCCGTTGAAATTAAATCAGTGGAATCAACTTAACACAGCAAGAGCTACATTGAATCAAGAACATCTTACGTATGTTATATAGAAAGATTAATACATTTAAAAAAATGTATTATTATAAAAAATATATTATAATTATAAAAAATTTGTATAATTATAATTTTTTATATAATTTTTTTATATAATTATAAAAAATGTATTATATTAAAAATTTTTGTCTAATCCATACACGACTAATAGATTACAGCAAAACTGTAAAGGAGAAGAAACATCAAGAAATGATGATCATACATTGACTGAACAATTTCCAAGCCTTGGTAATTGGTTGACTCGAATGTCAAAGAAACATACTTCAAAAAGCAAACCAAAATTACAATCTACTACAAATATTCCATTCACATCAACAGATAATTTTACTCGTGTAAGATTTTTTGATAGAACTAATTGTTATATAATTTATTTTTTCTCTTTTCTTCTTTTTTATCTACTATATTTATATTTGCAATGTACTGTACAGATTTCAGAAGCTGAAATACAAAAAATGGTTGGTTCAAATACAGCTAATGATCAAATAAACACCACACCTCAATACAATACAGAAAGATGGCAATACCATCAACAACAGCAACGACAGCAACAATTACTGCAACATGTTGCAGCATCCGTAACTCTTTCACAATCAACTCCAACAATACCACCACTACGTTCTGCTCTCTGTCCACCTATTCCTATGGCTCAGTTTTATCCTAACAATTATACTGTAAGTAATATTTATTATTTTCATTTTAAGATAGCCTAAAATGTTTAAACTGTGAATATAGCTTAATCTGATAACACACCTTCCTTGATCTGAAAACAATTTGTTTCAAAATTATCAAATACTTTTTTCAAGAAAGTCTTAATAATAATACATAACATTTGCTTTAGTGTTAAATACTTGTTCTACTTGCATTTTATTTAGTTAAGTTATTTATCGAATGTTGTAATTGAGGTACTATTTAACACATTGACTGACACAAAACTTATAAAGGTTCCATTAATATTTTTATGTTTAATTTATCTTATCCAATATTTTTACAATATTCCAGTATTTCTGTAATATTTAATTTTAAGTACCTAATATGAATATTTTTAAGTAAATAAATAAAAGAATTCCTAATAACATGGGTGATGGAAGTTCAAGCATAATCTATGCATAATTAATGTGGCAATCAATGTGTGGAAGATACTTTATTCAAATGTTATAATTACATACTTATTGAATTACAGATTGAGCCCTACAATAGTGCTGGTTTAAGTTATCATTCAGCTATCTGTCCTTATGGTACTTATCCATATCATTCTCGATTACATTCAGGCACTTTACCAGGATATCATTTCCCTATGCAAGAATCATTGCGACCATTGCAGCACATAGATAAACGATTTCCTTCAATACAAGACTCAATGGTGAGATATCCTTCCCCATCAACAAACGTGCATCATCCAACTAATATAGATTTTGATCGTATACGAGGAAGTACCAATGTTAGCAATAATGTTGCTGCAGCAACCTGTTTACCATCATTGTTCATATCACCACCATCTTTGTCTTCTTCACATCAAATGCTACCACGCACTCCTTTAACTGGATATCCAACAAATGGTCAGTTTACTCAAAATAGAATGATTCCGGATGTTGTTGCTGCAGCAGCAGCTGCTGCCGTTGTGGCAGCTGCTTCCATTGATAGACAGCGAGACACATTAACATATAACCGAAATGATCCCAATTCATTGACGTCTTCTGGTATTACAAATGTTATTGATGGAGATACAACTCATCCTAATAAAACAATAACTGGTCGAGACATGACTAACCGAACACGAAACAGCAATTTTGGTGAGGAAACTCGTAACAATAACTCTACGTATCAACACATGCAAAATATTTTATTCGATAGATTAACGCTTGTTAAAACTGCAGATAATTTTACACATACGAATTCATTGATCGCTAATGATACTCAAGCAGCAATGACGACCATTGTTTCAACAACACCATATCAGGTGCCTTTAATTTCAACACATCCACAGTTATCAAAAAACTTGCCAGGAAATGAACTTAGGAATTGTGATACACCACATCTTGGTAAAGTAAGTCGTAGCCCAAACAGTTTGCACAATCTTGTATGCTCAAACTGCAGTAATATTGCGCCAAAATTCAAGTGTCTTGGATGTGAGATGGCTTTTTACTGTGATGAACGATGTCAAGAGAAACATTGGTATGTTCACGTACAAAGGTGTCCGAAAAAAATGCCTAAATTAAAGAAGGTCACTTAAAATCCATGTTATTACTTCAATTAATATAGGGACACACATACAGGGTGATTTACTTAATTCTTCTAAAGGATTCATTCATGAAATAATTGTTGAACTATGTGCTTTATAGAAAAATATTAATATTGCACAAATTAGGACTTCTAGAGTAATATTGACTTCTAAAGAAACGAGTAATAGTTTTGAACTATAAATATACATATATTTACTTCTGTATATGTGTATTTATCAATGCTTTAAATGTACCTTCAAGCACAATTAAAACATATCTCCATCGATATAGATGCACCTAAATAAATCAACATTTGATGAAAGGGTATTAAATTTTATTGTAATGAATAATGTGATAATCTGTGCCTCATTTTCTAGAATTTATTATAGTTTTAATTTTTAATTTTGCTAAAAAAAAATATATATATTAATGAAACTTAAATATTTATTAACAGTATTTATACAATTTATAAAATATATAAAATATGAAACATGTATAACATTAATAGCTGTATATTAATATTTATATAATCAGAATTTTTAAAATCATTTTTTCATGCAATACTGTCGTATACATTTTCATATATATTGTAATAAATATATACAGAGTTTTTAATACATATGTAACAACAAGAAATAATTGAAGAAAACGTTGTACGTGTACCTGATATGTAATAAATAAGTTATCTGATATGTAATCAAAAGTTTCCAATAATTTTCATTAGACTCCAGATACATATGCATGATAAATATGTTATAAATATATACAATATGGAAAGCTTAATACCCAAATATTGTATATTCATTTCTTGTGAATTTGCTACTGTGTAAAAATCACATATTTTGTTAAAAATAATACTGTTGTTTATTACAAATCTCAGAATCTATTGTTCTAATTTTAATTTTACAATATTTATCATTTAACAGATTCTAACTTATATTTATATTTATGTTGCTTTATTAATTTTTAAGTTATGTGTATAATATATACAAGATAATAAATACAATGCAACAAGTATTTATTTAATATAATGTAAAATATAATTGAATTTCAAATCATATTTCTTCAAAAATACTAAAACTGGACATATAATATTTTTGCATTAACAATAAGTTATTAGTATGTTCTTGTATACATGATTAAGTATAAATACGTAAAACAGATGAATTATACAAAAAATGCAAAATAAAATCTTTATTCTTCTAATTTAATAAAAATATGTTTCCAATGAAAATATGCATTTGCATAAACATTTAATGTCTATTTATTATATATAAGATACAACCAAAAATAATTATATGGTAGCTATTAAAATATTGATTTGAAATTTAGTACATCCACTTCAGATACATTAAACATATTGGTACACTGTTAATTAATTGATAATGCAATCTTTTACATTATTAGTTTATTAAATACTATGTTAAATATTAAAATATGATTTAATTTAAATAAAATAGTACTTAACTGTTAAATTTAATCCATACAAGTGATAGATTACGGATTTAATCCATATTAAAATAAAAAAATACAAGAAAAGTTAATACTGATTGCCGTGCTCATACTTTTTACCGTTTTTTGTTATTATTAATGTACAAATTGCTGGACTAATCCACACTGATCCTAGATTACAATTAAAATATCATTCAACGATAACGATTTATCTGTTCAAGATCTCAGAATTTCATGTATGAAAAGATGACAGAGTTTATCTGTCGCGTTTAAACAACGACCACGTCCATTTGTGAAATTGGTGACAAATTAAACACTTTTAAGAAAAGAGTAGAAATTAGTCAAAAACTGTAAAGGCCGACATATAGAGCCTTGTGACTAAGAAGTAAGTGGAGACACCACCCGGTACAGAAAAATGGCTGACTGCGAGAAAGAGGAGGCTCACAATCTCGTAAGCTATTTGCCTTTGCTTACCGTTTATCTAATCACTTAGGCGACTTCGTCGTCTCGCGGTTCGCGATGATAGTATACCTTATCTATCATCGAACTAATCAACCTGCTCCCGCTGTTCTCATTGAAATAAGATTTTTGTGGTTATGTTGTCTTTAGTAAATCATTTTTCTGTCATGTTTACTTCTTATTTAAATATATTAATGCATGATTTGACAGTTTATTTTTCAAAATTTAGAAATGATTCTCATATGCAACCAACGGTGTTTGCTCCTAGATTATATTACTATATTATTTAATTGTTCTCATTCAAAGCAAGGTTTATTATTCAGTATATATAAGATTTTCTCATAAATAACTGTTAATAATTAACAAATTTTATTGTAAACAGTTTCACAGTGTTTTTAAATGTAAATTGGCAAATTAGAACACTTATAATTGTACTTTTTATATTTAAAATTTGAATTATAATTCTATATTTATCAGAGTATAAGATTATAGTGTATATAATACATTTTATGTTGTTGAATTATGGTTAATATCTTATATAAATTATTATTTATAGTACATATTTTAAAATTTAACTTTGACATAGTATGTAATTACAATATTATATCAAATAAAGAAGTAATGAAACATAATATTTTTAGCAAATGGAGTTTGAGTGGGTACTTCATGAAGAAGTTCATTCTTCATTATCACAATTAAGAAATATTTTAATGGTACAGTAAAAATTAATATTTTTTTAAAAGTTATAAATAAACTAAATAACAGGATTAATTTTTTGTAAATTATATTACAGGAATGTGCGCAAAGATTTCCATTAGCATTATTTGGTAATGATCAACATAATAAAACAGATAGATTTGTATTTGCTGCACCACATGATCAAGTAAAATGCATAGCAGTTTTAACTGGTGATAGTATTACCAATGCTGTAAGTAGTAGTTATTATTTTTTCTGTTTCCTATTATCTAATAGATTAAGAAATTTTTTTTTAGGAAGTGAATTTTAAAGTACAACGTCAGCAAAATATTAATATGAGAACAAGTATACAAAATGAGCATCCCTGGAAATTGCAACAAATACAGGATGCAGCTAATCATTTACAGCAAGCTATTGCTCATATAGATAATGTTGATCGTCATTATCTTTTTAAGACATCTGACGAAGTTATGCATGTATTAGGAAACATACTTGGTTGCTTGCAACGTAGTCGTACAAGTCTCATTGTTCCTAGGAAGAAAACCATTGATGACCTTATTAAAAGCCGTAATATGGTTAGTAATTATATTTAGACCATAAGCATGTTAATTATATAATTTATTATGCTAATTTGAATATGTTAATATAATTATTATATATTGATAAATATATAAACAAATATTACTTTATTTTTTATAGAAATCTTTAAATCCAAATCTACCTGAAAATTTGGCTATTAGTTTCTACATTCAGAGTTACAAGTTGGTTCTGGCAATATACCAGTTGGAAAATGCACATGGTAATGTCAAGTATGAAACACAACAAGCAGAATGTAGTGTTCCTTGGCTGAATGATGCTTTAGTATTGCTTACTATAGCATTACAGCTTTGTCAGCGACTAAAAGACAAGGTTAGTTTAATCTCTGCTGCCTTATATTTCTTTTTCTTATTTAAAATATTTTTCAGATTTGCGTTTTTTCTCAATACAAAGATTTCACAATTAGTACTCACGTTCCTTCTACAGTAAGTTGGTAATCAAAGTGTTTTTAAAACAGCCAAACAACATTTGATTGAAAACATCATGATTTTGTTTATGTATAACATGGTATGCCACATTTAATGCTATAGTAGCATTTTTTGATAACTTTTATTTTTAGAAATGAGAATGGATTCTAAAAATTCTAAAACTTGATTTTAAACATTTTAGATGTTTTAAAAATAAATCTTAGAACTTTTAATATACAGAACATTCAGAATTAATTTTTCAGTTCATATTTTTATTGATAATGTGTTAAATTTCATATAGCATGAGCATAAAATAACAATATAAAATTTTCTTGTATATTGCTACAAGATCTGAGATTTTAGTTACTTGAAAGTATTTTGTCAATTAGTTGTGTGCCTATGTTTATGGTATATTTTGTTCTATTTAATCTTGTACAAAGATTTTCAATTTAGAAATTAAGAATAATCATATATAATTACTGAATTAATTAATAGAATAATTAAGCAGTATATTTACTAAACTTCCTGTGATTGTTTGGAATGTTATAAAAATTTTTCTCTTATTAGATTTTAGCGTCCAATTTGTAGAATAATATATGCGAGTTTTAAAGTTGTTAACCACCGTACATAATCAACTATTATTTTAAACATTTTAATTAATTATTTATTTTATTCACCAAAGAGAATAACATTTAATTAATATATATTGCCATTGTATGACGTTCCTTTCATCATACTATATCTACTTATTTAAATGTAGGTACCTAAATTATATCACATCGATCATGAACTTAATATTAATATAGTTGTTGTTGATCGATGTTATTGTTATTTATATACATAGTTTAGAAATTAAGAATTAATAAGAATTTAAATATAACTATATTGCATATTTAGAATTGTCCTGCGATAACAATGATAAAAATATAACTTTTGGCACTGAAATCAATCTTGTCTGTTGAGTTAAATGGAAAGCCACCAAACATATAAAAATATATTTTGATTAAATTTTTATTTAAATGTTATTGAAAGTAATAAAGCAATTTAAAAATTTCATATAATACAGGCTGAAGTAATAATCCCTGCATTTAATTAAACTATTGTTTTATATTTTTTTTAATTTAGAAGTACTCGATTTCCATTTGTTTGCATCTTTAAACGAAATCGCAGATTTTAACATGATGAAGAATTTTTAATTATCATGAAAATAGCAAAGTATACTAACTTTCCATACAACTCAATATACATAATAAATTACTCTTGCATTGATATCTTGCAGTAAATTTTTTTTGTTATACTAACAAGTCAAAATACTTATTATTCTGTGAATTGAATTTAAGCAATTTAATTACAAAATTTCTTGCAAAAATTATTATGTTTTTAAAATAGTTATTAAGTTTATTCAGTTTTATGAAAGCAAAAAATGCAAAGAATTAAATATGTTTATTTTTATTTTAATTATGCTTTTAGAACATTATTGTTTTACAAGTGCTGTGGTATTAGGATTTTATAGTTCCATTTTATGCATTATTTTTCCTAGTTTCTATTGTTATGTTGTGTACTTATATATTACATTTTATTGACAATACATAAATTACATTTCTTTTATAGTAATTTGTTACGTTGATCTGTTATGTTTTACATGAAATACACAACAGTACTTAAACAGTGATCATTGAAACAATTCAATGCAATGTACTATTTATTTTATTCAGTTTATATTTTCTAGTACGGAAATAATTTTAAATATAATTTTTGTGTAAAAGATAATTTATGTTATAATTCAGTTTATAAAAATTAATAAAAGAGAAAAGTAATATCTTTAATGGGCTTTTTCATATGAATGATATATTTAATAACAATTAACAATTTATTATTTAGAAACAATATAATATTTACAGTGTTAAATATAATAAATATTGTTCTAATTGCAGGGTAATAATAATAGCTATACCAATAGTTAGTTGCATAATTAATAACATTTCTACATTTTTAATGGTTATGAATCTTTCTAGATATCAAAACTTATTAATTAATTAAATGTTACACTAAAGTTTAATCTAAATCGAGGTTTAATTCATAAATTTTTAGTCAGTAAGAAAAATGTTTACACATGTTATTACAATCAGTGCTATTTTTCTTAAAATGATTCGTTTTTATGTTTAAAAAATTGTTCTTAACCATTAAAATAGCAATTTAAAAAGTTATGTTTTCACAATAAATAATATTTGGAATTGAAATAGCAAACAGTAATTATAAAATGATTAACAACTTTATAAAGATTATACTACTAATGTTTTCTGATTATATATATAAAGCTTTAAGAAAAAGAGCACTGCTGTTCCTCAGCAAAGAGTACTTTTTCTCATATTCTTATATTGAAAAGAAAAAGTTATAAAAAATGACAATAAAAAAACATAAATGCTTTTCTTTACATCATTGTTACACTATCAATATATGCAAAAATAAACATTTTATTGCTAAGAAATTTTCAATTTGTTATTTGTTGTGCTCCTCGGGATTTAGTAACAGGATCACGGATGACTTAGTTTTGGAAGCGATATTAAGAATTAGAGTTCAGCGATAATTGGAAAAAACATGTTTATTTTGAATGTTTTACTTGTACAGGTTTATGCCAAATGATTGACATATGTATTGCAGAGTGACACATTCTTCTTAATTATAGTTACTAAAGAGATCGACAAGACATGTACCGCCGAAATGTAGATTCCTAGGAAATCAAGCGAATGGTCTCAGACTACAATACTGAATACTAACCTCTTAGGTACGATGCGCCACTATATGTAGTGGTTTTCGGAGATGTCATATAACGACGGGCCACTATAGTGGCTTACTCTGTTGACTCATTCGCTCACCGTAATATGCCATACAAACAGCACGCGCAAAATTCAATCGTACCTAATGTAAGAGGCTGAACGTACATTCGGGAACAAAATTGTTACTAATCTAAGAATATATTAATATAATAGTAATATATCATTTAATTCTTTATTAATTACATAAAATAATATATATAAATAATTTACAACAAAGGACATACTTCAAAAAGCCTACAGCATAAAGCTTAAAATAATTAAATATTATTGCGTACCAAAATTTGTAACAGTTAATTCAACAGAACTAAATAACTTTCAATTTATATTACACATAAAAAGAAATAATTTTCATTTTTATACAAACCAGTTAATGAGTCTAACACAAGCGATTTAAATATTATTCTTGAATAATTAACAAGGTCAAAAGGAATTTACATCTATGAAGTAGAACATTTATTTATTTGTTCAGTTTTAATTATTCAATTGTGGAAAGTCTACAGAAAAATAAAGCGCATGCGCAACTATACTCGTGTATAACAACAGATTAAATATGTGTTAGTATTAAATGACGTGAGCGCGCAAATATTCTCACATATTCGTACCAGTGGTAATGACAGCAGACGGCGATTTACTTTGTTCATATTATAACGTTGTTAAAATTGACGTTCTTGCATTTATTTGGCAAAGTTGGATATTACTTAAATCATCGTATCAGTAATGTGAATGGACAACTACGCGGAATAGAAGAATAATATCAATGCTAACAGTAACCAGCAGGTCATTGTGAAAGTGTCGAGTGTCCGATATAGCGCCAAGCAAAACATGGAAGTATTGGATCCTAGTGTTACAAGAGACGATCAGCCTCTGTGCATCAATGATTCTCTAGACAGAGGTTAGTTTCTAATAATTTGTTTATATCTGAATGTAAATATTTCTTTTTTAATGTACATATGTTCATTGTTATTTTTCGTGCAACCGTAAAAAGGAATTGTTTGGAAACAAAGGATTGATAGAACGCGCTATATATATATGTATATACACAAGTGTTCCATGCACTATCAGCTGTCAAACTTTGAATTGAATTATATTAATTCAAAGCAATTTCGAATAATTTTTTATGAATTCTTTCTACCTTGGAAAATGTACGTTACGATTGAAAATTTTATGTTTATAAAGTATAGAAAATATTTGAATATAATAGTAACAAATAGTAAAAGATATCGAAAATGAGAAAAAATCAAAAACTATATAAGATGTTGTCAGAAGATACATCAGGTTAACTGAATAGAGCTTTATATATTTATAAGAATTACAGTTACAACTTGTTATTTACATAGAAAATATTTACAAAGAAATAATACACTTTGAAATTTCTTGATACATTATAATGTACTAATACATTATGAAATTTACATAGATATAGATTTAAAAGCGTCATATTTTACAATGCTATAGAGTTATCTGAAAACTAGTTTTTTCTTTGCCAAATTATTACAGCTTATTAATGATATAATAAGTTAAAAGGACATAGTTGTAGAATATGCGTTTTTTACTGAGCCTCTCAACTATGTATCAAAGAAAGTAAAATAATCTGCTTTACAAGGAATATAACAAATAATATATTATCATTGTTGTGGTTAATTATTCATTATAAAATAATCAAATACTTCTTTATAAATATGCAGAATATTTTAATTTTTTCCATCTAAACATTGTCAATATATTTTACAAGTCAAAATAAAAGATAAATGTATAAACACATGTCATTGAAAACATTATTAAAGAATTATAATAAAAAAAAATCATATGCAGAATGAGGAGCAATAAACATACATATGTCATGATTAAGAAAATTTATATCCAATATTAATTAAAAGGTATAATATTTCTATAATTCCAAGCCTAATCCTATTTTAAAATGTTCCCATTTATAATTCCCATTAATATAACATTGATAATGATAAAAAATTGAATTTGTTACTCTTCAAAGTTGAGTTTGATTTTGTTTCAATTTGGTAAATGGAGTTACAATTGGAATTGTAAAATTACACTATTTTTTTATTAGTATTAGATGTAAGTATTCCTGTTCATAGTTTATATTGACAGTGTTTCATTAGGGAAAGACTGGGATATTCTTTATACAGTTAAGTCAAATTGTGTGCTGATTATAAAATTTTATTTTCAGTTAATGCATCATCTGTACCAACAGATACAAAATCATGTATAAAAGCAAGGTATACGTTGGGTTTTTTAGGATTTATGGGATTTGCTCTTGTGTATGCCATGAGAGTAAATTTATCTGTAGCTATTGTTTCAATGGTTAATCAAACAGCAATATCACATAATGATGAAAACAATACTTCTGGCGTTTGTCGTAAAGAAAAACCCATTAATGGGACATTTATACCCGTAAGTTTTTAAAAATTTATTTAAAATTAAATACAATTTGTTATAGGGTATACACATAATCAGAACTGAATGGAATACTATTATAGTGCTAAATAGTATATTTTATTTTATTTTAGATTATATGTGTACTTCTAAAAATAAAATATTTTATTTGCGAAAACAAATTTTTAAAATACTATTTTGAAGGATACTGAAATATTGAAATATTTTCAAATATATCAATTTTGAAAATATCAATGTACACTCAGTACTGTTCTTTTTGCTATTATAAACAATTTCTTAATGCCTTAATATCTTCTTTCATAATATTGTTGTCATTGTATTGTTTAATATATTGAAGTAGACACAAATTTTATTAAAATAGTATAAACATGTAAAAATGAAAATCCTTCATTTGTTGAGATTTCATTTTCTATTTAAAATACTATTCTTTTTTTAATTGCAGAACAATTGTTCGAAGTAATATTTGAGATATCTTTCTCAAAAATTATACTCAGCACTGAATATAATATTGTAATCAATGTTTATTGTTCTCAATAGTATTAATATTTGAATATCTATATTGAATATCTATAAAATAACAATATAAGGAAGTTAAATAATGTTACAACCAGTATTTTACTGAAGTTTGTGATATAGTATAATACAAACTGTTGATACAGATCAAATGTCAGCTTTAGTTGTGTTTTTTATCATATTACTCATGCAAATTTATCACTGATACTATGACCTAAACATAAACATTCTACAACATTCTACAAACCTAAACAGAAACATAACATTCATTTACGCCTACATCCCTTGTTTTTATCTTGTATGACTGCAGATATCTCTCAGCATAAAATATTTTGCTACTACATTTATTGCATTATAAAAAAATATTATATATTTTAAGATATTATATTCCATTTAATAAAAGATAAATTAGTAGTAATTTTTTTATAATTTAAGACCATAACTAAATATTAATAAATGTAATTTATTTTTACTGGTATTAAAAGTAAATTTAAACTTTTAAAGAGTGCAGGGGAGTTTAACTGGGATGAAAAGACGCAAGGTGTTATATTAGGTGCTTTTTTCCTTGGCTACGTAACTACGAATGTCCCAGGTGGTAGAATGGCAGAAAAATTTGGTGGAAAACTAATATATGGATTAGGAGTGTTTCTAACTGCTGTACTCACTGTTATTAGTCCTTTTGCAGCATATGCAGGATTAATACCATTTTTAGCTGTAAGAGTAGCAGAAGGATTCACAGAGGTAAATTCTTTTTCATAATAAAAAAATATATATATCATCAGAATCAAGTTAATAAAAATTCATTTCAATAATAGGGTGTTACATTCCCTGCAATGCATAGTATGTTAGCACATTGGGTACCTCCTTTAGAGAGAAGCAAATTTGCTGCAGTAGTATATGCAGGTAATTATCTACTTCTTACAAAATAATTCTTAAAAAATGTGATTATCCATACTTACTTTGATTTAGGTTCAAATTTTGGAACTGTTATATCTTTACCAGTGAGTGGATGGTTGTGTTCATTGGAACTTTGGGGTGGTTGGCCCCTTGCATTTTATTTATTTGGAGGACTTGGTATTATTTGGTATGCATTTTGGTTAATTTTTGTGTTTGATACACCTGCACAACATACAAAAATCGACCCTCTTGAAAGAGCATTTATTGAGGCTAGTGTGGAGAAGAAAGATGAGGTTGACTTCAAATTTATTTATTTATTATGTATATAATTGGTTTTATTAATTAAAATCTAACTTAGTTTCTTCTTGAAAAACAGGATAATGATGCAGGAGTTCCATGGTTATCAATATTTACATCAATGCCTATGTGGGCTATAACAGTGACACAATGTGGACAAGCATGGGCATTTTACACTCTTTTGACAGAATTACCAACATATATGGATAAAATTTTGCATTTCGACGTGCAACAGGATGCATTTCTTTCAGCACTTCCTTATTTAAGTTCTTGGTTAGTCGGCCTTGGTATTTCAAGTTTCGCAGATGCCCTTCTTGCCCGTCAGATTTTATCTCCCTTAGCATCATTCAAATTATGGAACACAGTGGCTTCAGTAGGACCGAGTCTCAGTTTTATTGGTGCTATCTGGGCTGAATGCGATCGCATGACTGTTATGATGATGCTTGCTGTACTAGGATCTCTACAAGGAGCCGTTTATGCAGGGAATCAAATGAATCATATTGCTTTAGCACCCCGATTCGCGGGAACCCTTTATGGGCTTACGAATGCGGCATCAAATGCTTGCGGATTCTTAGCACCATATGTTATTGGAAGAATAGTTCAAGGACATGTTAGTAAAACTGAATTTATACTAATAAAATTAAATTTACATGATTTAGTATTATTGATTGACATAAGAAATGTATTACAAATTTAATGTGAACTCATGTTATAGGAAACGTTGGCTCGTTGGCACACAGTATTTTGGTTAGCAGCAGTAATAAATGTGGCAACTAATTGCTTTTATTTGATCTTCGCATCTGCTACGGAACAGCCTTGGAGTAAAGGTAGCAGTTGATGACAAAATTTTATTAGACGTGAAATATTTAACATAGAGAGTAATTCATCATTAGACCGAGTTGCTCTCAGTTCATTTTAATTATTGTCAATTTGGCACAAATTTTGTTTTTAATACTATTTTTAACGAATTAACAACTTCTTATTGATTAAGAAGTCTTAACCTATGTTTTTTGCAACAGTATTTACTATTACGTTAATTTAGTTCAAGTACTGAACTTGTAACATTCCAAAGAAACTGTTCACATGACAATATCACTTTTAATATTTTGTGAAATCTGGAATTTCATTTGATTTTTTAATGACCAAGTTAAAAGAAATAAAATTCTAATGTAACTTAATTTATTTTAATCTTTCTATGAAAAAGTGCAAACTATAGCAAATATTTTTTGTATTTACGTGTGATAAATACTACAGAAATTTATATTCTTGTTTATACGTAAGAGTTTTATCTGTAAATAAAAACAGTCATTTAAAAATGATTGGCATGAAACAAGATATAATATCTGAATGAACAATTTTATTTTTGTTTGATGATAATAAAAAGTAATAAATGCGCACATTTTTTGTGCGATTAAATTATACAGGATATAAATTTTATGTTACTACTTATTATGAATATAGGTAATAATAAGGTGATATGTAAATTTAAAATAATGCCAAGGATAATGACACAAATTTCTCTCAGAAAATAAGAAAAATGACGGTATTAATAGTAAGATATAATTAAGTCGAGGCAACAGAATTTTATAAATGAAATTCTTAAATATCAAGTAAAATTGTTACTTTTTTTGTAGGTAACTATTTAATAATTTAGAAACACATTTAAAATTGTGATTATTGCGTACAACTTATATAATAGAGAATAACTTGAAACAAAAGAGCTTTGTTATGATTTGCTTTACACCTTAAGAGTTAAATATGATTACTTACTAATGATCATACTCTTTCTTTCTCGTCAATAAACATTTGCTAATTATTCATAAAAGTGTTCCCAAGCAATCAATTTACTAGAATTAAAAAATACTTTTATTTATGTTAGTATCATAATTTAAAAAACTATATTTAAATTTCAAAGCAATTATGAAAATGATACAGTGCAAATGAATGTACAAAAAGTATTATATAAAAATAAAAATATCAATAGTCATATATATTTAATGTATAACAAATGAAAAAAAAACTACAATGGTAATTAGTTTATACAAATACTGGTTTCCGAGTATTCAGTTTTTATTTCTTTTTGTATTAGAAAATGAGTATGTAAATTGCATGCAAAAGAAATAAAAAATTTTTTGTATCAGACCAAAAAATATAAAATTTTATGGATTATTTATGGAAATATAAAATTACACTGAATTTTATAAGTGGTAAAAATTGTATTTACAAAATAAACTGTGCAATTAATATTGCTGATTTTTTAATGTACATTAATGTACATATGTACGGACAACTTAATTTTCAATAGGTTTTATCACAAATGTAAAAAAAATATGATATAAGTAAAAAATAGTTTCATAAAATTACTATCAAATTGCTTTGATAATTTGAAAATATGTTTTAGAAAAAGGATGCAATGTTAACTTGTGCTTAAATCCTCCTTTTTCTTGGCAGTAAGTTCGAAAATCATATCTCGCATGCGACTTAAATCCGTTAATTCTGCGCTCATTTTTTTAAGAGCTTCTTCCTTTTCTGCAATATTTTGTTCATATGTATGCACTAATTGCAATAATTGTTGAGTTTCTTGTTTAAGTGCAGAAATATCTTTTTGATTAGATTGAATTTCTGCAGTTTTTTGTTCTATAACCTATTCAGAAGCAAACGTTTATTAAAGAATTTGTTGTAACAGATTTTAAATTATTTAAGCATACCTGTTCCTTTTTATTAAGTTGTTCTTGCATTTTATGGAGAAGCTTGCTTATTTCGTGATTCTTGTTAACCATATCCGTAATTTTTGCGTTTGAGTTTATACATTCAATTTCTAGTTCTTTTATTTTTTTAGTTAATACTTCAATTTTATTATTACTGCTTTCTAAATCATGTTTATGTTGCACAAGCAATATATTTAAATGATCAATGTTAGTAGATTTTTCTGTTACTATTTTTTTCAGTCCTTCAATTTCCTGTAAATGTAATTTTTATTTAAATTGTTTAAATGTTTCTGCCATTACATATTTATCACAAAACATGACACTAACTTGTTTTTTAACAGCAACAGCTTTCTTACTCTGCTCTTCTACTTCAGCAAGTTTCACAGTTAATGTAGATTTCACTCCTTCTAAACATTGTTGCGAATCAAACAGCATTTGATGCAAGCGACTTGATTCAGCTACTACTTGTGCTAATCTGTGTTGTAAACTGATTCCATGATTGTTTGCTGCCTCTAAACTAGATTGCATTGCACGTTCTGCGTGTCTCATTGCTGCTAACTACATATGTATTATGTTATAGAAAAATGGTAAGTATAAACTACCTTCAATTTGAACGAAAATAAGTTATACAAAAATAAATACCTTGTATTCATATAATTCCATTACCGCTGATGTGGTGATGTCACTGATTTGATTTGATTCATAAGCTCTTTGTAATTTTGCTAAAAATGTATCAAGCCGTTCTTCTTGTGCAAAAGAAAAAAGTGGAGCCATTTCTGTATTTGAATTTATGGATATTTTATTTCCAATATTTGGAGCCATCCCAGGAGAACTTTGTATTAATATTAGAGGTTCCAGTTGCTTCATACATAACGCCAACGCGGAAACACTTTTCACACAAAAACATGGGATACAATTTGCGTGTGATCGTGAATTTGTCTAGAGTTATTATTAATACCATTATCATTAATACTTAGTAATGAACTATAGTGACATTTTGTTTGAATGAGAACTTTTGCTAAACCCTTTTATATTCTGTAACATGTTTAATATGTATTAGTTTAAAATTTACCATTCCTGAGGAAATCCTACAGTTGATGTTAACTGCAAAACTTTTTGTTTAATATCTCCATCGCCTGTAAACAACGCATGTGCCATTGTCATTTGAATCTGTTTATTTCTAAGTAACTCAGAATATGCTGTTAACCATTGTGAATTATTAGTTGCCAAATCAGCAGTCAAAGCTAATGCATGTATACACAAATTTGTAGTGGGATTCTAAAACAGTTAAAACTAAAATCATGCCTATCAAATATTACAATTATTATTTTATAAAAAAAAAATAGTACTTGAATAAAATTTCCTGGCCAGTCACCAGTGACACACACTTCAGTATCCATCACTGGACTTAACAATTTATATATCATTTGTTCATTTAAGAACTGCATTACTTTTGTTCTAAGTGTTGATATTTTGACCATTTCTTGAAATAATTGCATTAATTCTGCTAATCTCATTTCTGTTTCCGAACTTAATTCATGTTTCTCTTGAATTTCTTCATTTACTGAATTTATTATAAGCATTAAAACAGAAGCATCAAGTTCTGCTAATACTTCAGAAAATGTTTTAGTACGTCTTGCATCAATAACTGTGACCCTTATTAAAGATAATGCCTTAGAACACACCTAGTGTTGAAAAAATTATTTTACACAGCTATTAAATACTGTTCATTTATATATTCGGAAAATGGTTGTTTAATAGAAAGACACACCTGTTCTACAGGAACCCAAGTCATAGCTGTTTTTACGCATGAAGGATACAAAGGTACTAAAGCAGACAATTTTAATTTTACCAATGATGACAAAAATTCCATCATAAGAGTAACACATTCTGGGTCCGGTTCATTGTCTTCTAATGTAGCCAATACATTTTCTACATCTTTTCCATAACTAACAGAACCACAAATAAAATATAATTACATATAACACAAGTTTAAACAGAACTTAAATAACTTACTGTGGATATGTAAGCAATACAGAATGAGAATGTTCATTGTGCCCAACATCTTGAAAGAAATCTATAATATGTCGAAGTAATAGAACATCCTTTTGTTTCATTGCAGTAACTAGGCTGCTAAATGTAACAGCAGCAAAATCCAAAATATATTTTTCTGAAATGTTTGTATTTGTATGCTCTAATATAATTAAAAGTTTACAACATTGCACACTGGTATTTACACTACAATGCTGCAGTTTTAATAATGTCCGTATAAATGCTTTTGTGTCAATTGTTCTCATTAAGGTATATACAGCTGGAAGGTTTTTGTAACATAGATTTACTAATACACCTAATGAGAGTGCAATAATGTCTTCTTCTTTGGACTGTGTTACCCATTGTGTCAATATCGATATTAAATAAGGTAAATGAGCTTCTTGCCAAGAAATTTTTATACCATATGTCAATTCTTGAAGTAGTTTTAATACTCTTACTCTTTTTTCGCTTGTTAAATTAGCCTAAGAAACATATACATGGAAACAATATAAGTATGAAAAATATTACAATTATATTTTAATACATTCTCAACACATAAATTTATATGTTTGAACCAATTTTCTATAACTTAGATTGGAAAGTGTGTTATCATTACATGTAAATTTACGTTTAAAAAGAAAAGATATACCTCTAATAATCTTGCCAATATGGGAGCAAACTTATAGGTATGAATCAAAGCTTGTCTTGCACTAGCATTTCGACAGGCATTTTGTAAGACATCAACAGCACTCCAAATCAAAGTGGTTCTAGATGCCAAAGAATTCATAAGTTCATGTAGACTAACATAAAATTCAGCCGCTATACTGGTTCCAGGGTCGAATATACTCAAATCCAATGAGGCACTTATTACCTTTAAATATAATTTTATTAGTAGAATTATAAAACTCAATCATTTCATTATAATTTTTAAATTATAATATATTCATAAAATTATATTTCTATGACACAGTAATTGTTTTTTTATTTCTGTTTGCAAAATAATACATACACCGAGATTTCGTTGCAAAACCGAGACAGTTGTTTCACTTGGATGTTTCGTATATTCCACAACCGCTGATATGAAAGTTCTCATATGTTGGTATTTTTCCATTATTTTTGTTTAATATTTTGGAAGCAATTATAAAAATATGATTTCCAATAAACTGGAATGACAATAAAACTTATAAACACAGTAAACTTGCTTTTCGTAACATATAAACACTCTAACTAAACCTCCTTTAATAAAAAGTTTTTATAAAAAATAAAAATATGTACATATGTGCAAGTATAATATGAATGCTTTTATCAATGCATTCCAGACATTAAACATAAGCGTTCTTTTGTTGTAAATAAACACAGTCATAAAACAGAAAATAATAAATTCATTTCACGGAAAAATAATATTTGGCGGCCATTTCTAAGTTTCATTTTCAAAATTAACCAATGGAAATAATGGTAATCAGTATAGTTAATAAATGAACATAAAACTTTCTAACTCTATGAAATTGTATACTCTGCTCACTAAGAAAATACACTAGACTACGGTTTGTGCAGCTAGGGGAATTCCTAACCACGAAAGTGATATTTCTTTACTATGTATTTCTACTTTCATGGACATATACATGGTGGAAAAAATACACAAGTAACAAGAATCGCTAATGATGTGATAAATGTATAAAAATAGAAAGATATATTTAATTGTTGGAATAAAATACATGAGTATAACACGAAAAGTTTTTCGCCTTATGCCTTATGAACATATCACGATCAATAAAAATTAAAATTTGTAAAACTTCCAGTTTGCCGGGTATATATTTTTGGCGTCACCATTATCGTTAAAACGCCGGCGCAATGTCATAAATGAAAAAATGTGTAGAATTGAACACAGTCAATACGCGTAGATTTGTCCGTCTAGGGATATACTCTCTCGTGGAATAGACAGTAGAAAATCACTAAACTTGATTATGAAAATTATATTATAAAATATATATTAGCACTTATTTTATAAACATTTTCGTTAAATCGTTATTAAATCTTTAGTATTTATTAGTTTTTTACCACTTCAGTAATTTTTATGAAAATGACTTTTTATTAAAAAATTATTTATGACAACTTGAATAAAAATTAAAAACTATCAGATAATTTCAATGAAAATTTATAATAAACTAAAAGATAGGAATAATAAAATCTCAATAGAATTATATATGTCTATACTTTGAAAACATTGTATTAGTTAAAATGATGCTATTGGTCGACAGTGGCGCCGTGCTGTGGCCGCACTCATCAAAATGCACCATTTCCAATTCGAGGAAAAAGAAAACGACATTGAAGAAAGGTACTCTCGAAGGATCCTTCCGAGATCGAAGTTTCCGTCGTTTTTTCCTACTTTTCGAAATTCTAGTTCTTAAATTGACTGATCCAATAATTGATCAGTAGTAAATTCTTATGTGTATCGTGACTTCCAATCTCGACGTTGTAAATGAAAGTGTCGCAGCATTGTGTGTACCGTGTGCGTGATACGGGTCTCAATCTTCATTCTTTTCCAGTGAAATCAATTCTTATTCAAAATCTGGCTGCATTAGGTTAGAGAGACACCAAAATTGTCCTATTCATCGAAAAAAGTGCCGATTTGAACAGTTACCGTTTCGGGAGAAGTGGCAAAAGAATATATTCCTCAAACGGGAAAAGGGGAGTGTGAAAAAATCAACAAGCTTCGCAAAGTCGTGTGTCAGCCTGTGTGTACCAACCGGAGCTGTCATAAATGTACACATTCTATATAGATTGCACGATCTATGCTCGGTTAGTGGGCCGATTTACTGGAGACAAGTGATCGTATCTGACGCGCGGCAGTGAATTGACATTAATCATCGTCGCGCGGTGTTGTGCACCCATTGACCGTCTAAACAGCTAGTGCCGCATTTTTGTTCGACGGCGAGCTTCCTCAAGCAGCAGGTTAAGCACTGAAAATTTCAGTTATCCGTCTTGCCAGGTGGTCCCTGTTCTCGCTATTGCCGAAACGCATTTACGATGCCTTTTTTTTTTACAGACCGTCGGGAACGAAATAGTTACGTTCATTAAATAGTGTAATTTGCAACGGTAATGCCAAGAATTCTTCACGTTGTCCCTGCATTATTAACGTGTATCCTATTGCACGAACATTGATAAAATCTCGCGTATAATATGCCACGCGATTACTTTTAGATTGTGCATTCTATTTTCTTTCTATTGTGTTTCTTCGGCCGATAAGATTTTCTGACTTTTCAGGACGGACTCGATATTTTAGATCTTGCTGACGTTTCACGGGCGGTGACAAGTACTCAGAGCCATAACTATCGTGGCGCATCGCTTACACCCTTTAGTTGCCTCTCTTGTCCTCCCTCTTGCTAACTCGAGAGAAAGAAAGAAAGAACATGAATGAACAAGTATGAGAGAGAAAGATAGTGAAAAAGCAAGCGAGTGGGATATTGTAAATGAATAAGTGCTAAGAGAGATAGATAGATAGATAGATAGATAGATAGAGAGAGAGAGAGAGAGAGAGAGAGAGAGAGAGAGAGAGAAAGAGAGAGTGAGAGAGAGAAAGAGAGTGATTGAGAGAGAGGGGGATACAGCAGACGAATGAGAGAAACATAGATTAAGCGAATAAACGATTGAAAGCGAAGGAGACGGTATTAAAAGTAAGAGAGAAGGGGCATAAGTAAGTATGTATATGTGTGTGAGAGAGAGATTCGCGCGCGCGTATACAGAACTCTATCTCTCCTTATCGGTTTCTTTCGTATTCTCTATGCACCGCTTTAACGGTTTCTCGTGATTTTTCGATGATTCCATTTTGTCGAAGGTTATGAGGTGTTTGTTACGCAGATAAGTTTCAAGCGAATTTGGTGGTATGAAACTTTGACGCAGCTTCATTTTATTAATAACGTGTACGTAAATTGTGCGTGTCATGTTTTTTCATTCGATTCGTTCGTTCTCTCTCTCTCTTTTTCTCTTTCTCCCTTCCTCTTTCTCTTTCTATCGTGGACGTTTTTTTCCTGTCAGCTCGTACCCGGACGGGTTCGAGCAGTGCGGACCTGTTTCCTTTTCGTCGCCGTGAGTTACGCGAATCCCGTGATTGCCGTGAAGTTGCTGTGTTTAGTCATCGTGTTACTGATTCCACTGTTGTTCGTTTCTCATTAAAACGAGCTGTACATTATCATTTTGAGTGTCTGTTGTTTGGTTTTATCAGCCATAATATTATCGCAAAGCAACACTGTACTGTTCAATTCGCCAAGATTCGCTTCGCGAACTAATTGGATAATGTAATTAACACAGTCCCCGCTTTAATGGGTTAAATCATATACGCTATTATTTTTTCGACGATTTTACTTATAGTGTTTTTCACTCGTAAGTGACTCATTGAAAAATAATTCTTACAAAATAAGCAATTGTATTTCATACTGATATTTGTAGGTTTTGTCTTTCAAGTATTGTGTATTTTTCACATTGGTGATATGATTGTGATTGAATTTTGGTTGTTTGTTTGCATTATGCAGACTTTTGTACATCTTTTTATATTCCTTGTCAGTGTGGTTCTTCCAATGAGTTCAAGTTTAAGATCGTATCTGTTTTTCTTATGGAACTTTGTATAACTAAAACTTAAAGAAATTACTTACATAATTCGGTAATAATTACCAAATTTGAAAATTGTAAATGTAGTACAAGTACAATTTTTATTTTTATAACAATGACTATGTTGCATGCTCATCAAAATTTTCTTTACGATTTAATATTATTTTTTTGTATTATTATTTATAGTATTTTATTTCATAGATACTTCCTAAAAACTATAAATTTATGAACATTTAATTTATTTCTATTACAGAATAAGCTCATGTTAGAACATTTCAATTTTGTTCATAACGTTACAAGTCCCTTTTGTAGTAGTCACAGTAAAGAGAAAACATTCTTAACTGTTTTGTTTAATACATTAAAATATCTTAAAGTTCATGAGATGAACTTATTGCACACAATTATCAATTCATTGCATTAAAGTTAAAACATTTGGTTAAACGGTTGATTGCTCTGTATGTAAATGAAACTCTTATCTATTATGCATGGAGTTTAAGTATAAATAGACATTTATCTGTTGATTTAGAGGTTTAGACCAGAATGAAAGTTAAAAATTATTTTATATTCTTCAAATATATGTTTATTCAAGTTGTTATTACATTACTGTTGCGGACAATGTATAACAATTTAAATACAACTTTTATATAGAATTCAGTCAACAAATATCTGTCATATATAATTTATTTTTCTTTAATTATACACAAATATTTATAATGTTTTAAGAAGTTATAGAAAAGAATTATTTTATTTAATGGATTTAAATATTCTATATAAAATTTATTATATTTTTGAAATTGTATAAAAAATGTTACTATATCATTTTTATTTATTGTTGAACATCTAGAACTTTAATATCTTTCAATGAATAAAATGAAATCAGCAAATAATAAGAAAAATGATATAATTTTATATGAATTTAACATTTTTCTCCTTTTCTAAATTTAGGTGATCATGGCTAATCGGGGTACAGCCCAGAGGCCAAATGGTTCGACACAAGGGAAGATTTGTCAGTTTAAGTTGGTGCTACTAGGAGAATCTGCAGTGGGAAAATCAAGTCTTGTTTTAAGGTTTGTTAAAGGACAGTTCCATGAGTATCAAGAAAGTACCATTGGAGGTAAGAAGTTTAGATATGATGAAAATAATTATGGTTTATTAAATGAATACAGATTGAATTGAATAATACTTGAATTCAAAATTGTTATTTTGTTCTTTTTAGCTGCATTTTTAACACAAACTGTATGTCTGGATGACACTACTGTAAAATTTGAAATTTGGGATACAGCTGGACAGGAGCGTTATCACAGTCTTGCACCAATGTATTATCGTGGTGCGCAAGCAGCTATTGTTGTATATGATATAACAAATCAGGCAAGTAAACTGAAGTGGAATTTAATACATTATAATGATTATAAAAATGATATTTTTCACTAAAGATTACATACAATTCTTAAGTTAAATAATCACCTACTAAAGTAGTGAAAGTAAATCAATTTTTCATATTTTTATATATTTATAACGTTTTAAAATTTTACACTTATATACTTTGAGTTTTATGCTTTTAAAATATATTTCTAATTTGTTTTTAATTATGTTATTTTATTACAAAATATACGAACTACTTTTTATATTTTCTAATTATGTAATTTTTAATTGAAAATACAGGACACATTTGTACGTGCCCAAACGTGGGTTAAAGAATTGCAACGGCAAGCCAGTCCAAGTATAGTTATAGCATTAGCTGGAAATAAAGCAGATCTTGCAAATAAGAGAGTTGTAGAATTTGAAGAAGCTCAAACATATGCGGATGAAAATGGCCTTCTTTTCATGGAAACTTCAGCTAAGACAGCAATGAACGTTAATGATATATTTTTGGCAATTGGTAAGACAATTCTTTTGTTATGCTGATTATACAATTAATACTTAACAAAATTTCATACTGTTTTTGTAAGTGGTCTTTTAAATCAGTTATATACAAATAATATTGTTATTTACGTTTCCAATATATTTATTGAAATTCAGATTATTTTATCATTATCAATGTAAAGACATCTGGGTTTGAAATAGTATCTCTTATTAAATTACGTACTCTGTAACCAATATGAAGTATATATTTGTAGTACAAAATGAATGTTAATTTGTAATAACTTTAATCATTTTTTATTGATTTGTTATATACAAAATATCTGTAAAGTACAATATATTCTTGTGTATTCGTATTACAGCTAAAAAGCTTCCAAAGAATGAACAATCAGGGAGTGCAAGTACAAGTGGCCAGGGTCGTCGATTAGTTGAGGCAGAAGGACAAAAGGCAGCAACTGGTAATTGTTGCAAGTGATTATCCAAATCTGTACGTGTCAAATACTATGTTGGTATATATTTTTATATTAGTTAAAACTTGTCACCTTCGTGGTCAACAATGGTGGACAGTGTACCATCCATTGAAGATTCACAAAGCAATTGATATGTGCATCAGATAAATTATGAGTCCAATGTTCAGTATAATAGTACATTATGTCTACATATTTTTATATCAAATTGTATAAGGAATAGAAGTTTATGATTTTTTTGAAAGGATAAACAAATTTAATATTAATTAAGTTAAAGATTTACACATTTGTGGATATTTCATTCAAAATTTTGTATTAGTATTATGGGATATTTGAGTAGATGTTGCTGTAGTATATTTCTTGTTATGTTTAATATTTTTATTGCATGTACTCTAGACTTATTTCAGTCCTCGTATTTATTAAGTAAGTAAAAAGGATACGCGAATATCAAAACTTAAATTAATGTTTCCTTCTTTTTAAACCTTTATTAGTTATTCAATATAACTGATACTGAAAAGAAGAAAAATTTAAGGAAATTCGCATTTTACACAAAAAATTGTTTTCATACAAAAATTGATAAAACTCTTAAGATGCAGTAAACAAATATATCCTAAGTTCCGTATATACATAAATTTTATCCGAATATAATATCTTTTGAATAATTAAGAAATTACTATTAGCGCTACATAGATAATGTTTGTTTTTTAATTTGAAAGTTGTCCAATTATAGTTACTTGTAAATTGTGTTTAATACAATTTCAATATGAACATGTACAAATTCCAAATATGTTGGCATTTATTTCTTTTTGTATAAGAAATAATTATTTGTGTAAGAACACTTTTGCTTAATTATTGTATTCTGTATAGTTTCTTAAATCAACTATTATGTTAAAGAATAATGCACAGTCTATATATTTCATATTTCCTTTCTTTTATTTGTGTGTATCTTCAACGAGTCTATATTTTATTTTACCAGTTGTGACATTGTTATGGAAACTTTTATACATATTATTTATACTCTGACCAAAATAATGTGTAACTAACATTGTATGTTAAAATTAAGACAAAATAATTTTTCCCATTTATATTTTATATACGTTGTATTCTGCAAGGTTTTACTACGAAGTAGTGTTGCTTGTAGTATGCTTAAAAATATATACTTTTCTTATTCCCTCTTTTTATCATTTGTATTTGATTAATACTTGCATAACATTTATTTTTATAACATGGATAATGTCGTTAAATGTTAGATACAAAAAAAGCAAAAGAAAAATCATGTAATATATTCACAATCTTGTCATGAAATTGCTGCTGTAAATCTTGAAATGATATTAAAGGAAATGTTAATTTCTTATTTGAAAGTTGAGTCTGTTAATTTAATTAATGTAATTGTAAGTACTTGAAAAACCTTCATTTAAATACTTAATAATTTAATGCTAAAAAATCTTGAATCATTCTTGATTTTATAATGTAAATCTGTTTGTTTTAATTCATTTGTTAAGTATTTATATCCGTTCATACTAGATACACTTTTTATATTTATTGATTGATAATTTATTAGTAGAGCAAATTAAAATACATAGGTTAATTCTATTATGATATTCATTTTCGATGTGTGAACTGTAGTATGTTAAGTGGGGATAAATTATTGTTCCTAAAATATTTTTACAAACACTTTATTAACTAATATTGTACTTACATAAGCCATTGGATTGTTGATAATTTAATTATGTTAGTTTGTAATAATTGACATATTGCTCTACACAATAATTCTTCGCAGTAATATTTGAAAAGGAATATGGAAAAAATAAAGTAATTAAGTTTAGTATAACGCATTTAATGCAACCCAAATAAATGCATATTGTACATAAGCTGTTTCTGTTAAAAAAAATATAATGCTGTTAATTCAACTAATGAAATGCTATCGCTTTAATGCATATCTTCGATTTTTAAAAGTTATATATAAGATTTTTAGAAAATCTTTGTATTAATTCCAGCATGGAATGAAAGGTTTCAGTATTTTAATTAGTAGTTTTAAAGCTATGCAGTTGTATGTATATTAATGAAGAAAACACATGTGTAATAAATTTTATGTTGTTTTTTGATCTTGAAAAACATGTGTCTTTACAGATAAATTTTATGAAGTATTTAATTAAAATTTATATTATGTAATTACCTTTACATTAAGTAAAAAAAATCAGTACTGTTTTCGCCGATATAATTTATCCAATGAATTACTGTAGGAGACACACTCTACTTTTTTGCTTACAGATTTGTACCATAATCAACAAACATAAATACACCATGAGTGTGTCTACAATGAATTTGAGTGGAATATAAAACGATGGAAAAAGCCACTATAATGGAATGGGAGGTGAACTGTGGAGGACGAACTTTTTTCCTGAGTGATTAATGAAAAAATGCGTGTATCACATTACATTCGACGATATATCATCTATTTTGAGTATCAGATCTATCGAAAAAGCGGAAAAAGAAAGACAGAGACAGATGGTAAAGCTCCCATTTGTAATTCTAATAGTAATGGGTGGTGTTCGTTATAAATAAATAAATAAATAAATAAATAAAATAAAATAAATAAATAAATAAATAAATAAATATATATATAAATCATATACAACAAATATGATTTATGTAATAAGTAAATAATGTTAATGATAATAAGAAACAATGATAATATTAATGGTAACATTAATAAATAATAATATTAATATTAGTTATAATAATATACATTTAAAACATACAATGTATGATGAATTTTTGGCACGCAAAACCTCTTGTAAGATAGTAGGCCATACCTGCTGCTATTACTACCTATGTATTTACTTTCTTAGTTTGTAAACATGTATAACAAATTCTTGCTCTAAAATATATTGTATATTAATTTTATTCGATAATTCATGATAAATTATAAATGATTACACAGGAAAAAAATAAACTTGTGAATATTACTAAACGATTTCGTCACATTCACCGTTCACTCTCATCTAGAAAGTAATGTTTTGCAAATAACGTCATAGTTATCGTAACGTAAGAAGCAAATTTTTGTGTAAAACAATAACTTTATAGAGCAATTACTTTGTTTAATTACATCGGCGAATTCATTTATTGAATATAATACTCGTTGAGTAAAAAAAACCTTATTTTAAAATTTGTATTACTCTGTATACGGAATATTTCAGTCCAGTGTGGTTTCATTCTAGATTTCTATTATTAAATTATAATTTTTACAAACGTTAATTGAATGAATAACTCATCTTTTAACTTATACAGCATTAGTTCTTAATAATAACGTAAATAAATATTTTATGAATTATTATTGAATATTACCACTATTTTTTACGTATACTTTTAAATAAAGTTTTGTCGCATTTTAATTTCTGTTAGCTACATTAATTTTGTATTAATTTGTTTAATTTTTGAGCAGCTATTTTGTGGTACGAAGTCGTTCATAATAATACTTGTATCAATTTATACAAAATGATGTTATTAAAAATAATTACACGAAAGTCTAATTCTCAGGCTCGTCACATTCAAATGCGTATTTTTATATATAGTACATGTAAAATTTATAGATTGTATTAATATTACCATTTCAAATAGTGATCAACTCGGTTTTATAATCAATTGAATCTATTGAATCTTCATTTTCTTTGTAAATGAATACGCATAAAGTTTAAATCTTCAATAATTCAACAAATTATCATTGTTTCCTTAAAATAACAGTTTCTATAATGTCTACTGAACTCATGGTGGAAGATAACCATATTAAAATTAATGATCAGGATGATCATTTAACACCTATTGTGGATGTTAAGTGTTCAAAGTTGTCGGAACGTGAAATATCTGATATTCAAACTATAATTTTTCGGAGAATCCGTTCGGAAAATAAGATTGAATCTAATGTGAATTATGATGATTTATGCGGATCATGGATTTATCCAGAAAATCCTCTTTATGCTCGATATGTTAAACCGTTAGATCCGAGTTTATGTGTTTGGAAATATTTTACAGAAGAAGATTTAGTGTATTTAAAGAAGCATCAGCAGAACAAGGATGTGATATGTTCCTTTTTTGGTAAATAAATATAAATATTGTTTTGAAAATGTCACTTGTATACATAAAGTTAAATAACATCGTCTTTTTTTGTAGCGAATAAATTCTTCGCTGAAAATGTAGAAAAAAGTAACAATATTCTTACAAAAACACTGTGGGAATTTTTTAAATTCGGAAGGTACTGCTGTATAAGTTTGTGAGGAACGCCCTACATTCTTATAGTTTATCAGCAACATTTAATATAATTTACAGTATAACAAAGAAGTTTTTTAAATTTATTTACTATTTATATATTTGCTAGACTGCATTTGTTTACTGAGAAAGGCATTTCTGGATTATTGGGAATCGTGTATTCTACACATGTATTTTTTCTTTCACATCCATGGCTGAAAGCTAAAGAAGTTTATCAGTTTTTTTATAAAACTGTACTGTTGCATGTTGTCCTGGTTCGTATTGTTTGTATTTAATTATTTGATCCAGTATATACTTTAATACTGATTGCTTTCTTTAATTCAAAGAGTACTTTATAATAATATTAAATACAACTTTCTGTTTCATTATGTTTATTAATTATTAGAATTAAATTATTACTTCTTTTTATAATATATTATTATAAATTTTATACAGTATCATTTAATAAGGACAATAATAAATATTTACGAAAAATTTTGCTAAAAAAATAATCCAATAAAATACATTACCAAGATGTTGCATGTAGTCTTAGATGTGAAATCTATAGCTTAGTTTAATTACTTAAAATTTCAACTTTCAATTGTAGAAAATATATAACTTTTCGTTATAACATGTACTATTGCATTGAAATTTGCAAAGTTTTTACATCAATATTGATAAATGCATTTATATTTGAAGTCAATCTTTAATAGAACATTAATTATGTATAATTTTTAGGATCCTCCAAAAAGTGTGGAAATATTTACTGTTACTGAATGCAAACTTCTATTGAAAGCATTTCACAATATGTATATAAAAAATCTTGTACTATTTCATATTTTATGTCATCCACGTTATTATTTTTTTATGAACTTGGGTAATTTGACAAGTTCAGTTCAAAATAACGAATAAAATTTATCCTGACAAGCTAATTATCTTTTCAATACATATGTTATGTATATATATATATATATATATTTATTTATACTCTAAAATCGCTTCATTCATATAAGTATCAAAAAGGGATTACACGATGGAGAATAATATGCAGAAAATTCTGATGAATTATTGACTAAGTTGTCAGAACTTTCATTATAAAAAATAATAATTTTTGTCAACAATCATGTTCTATGACATTTTCATTTACTAGTAGATGATTGGTAACCACAGTCCCGACTTTCTTCTAATCCTACATTAGTATTCACTCTGTTATAGCAATTTTCATTATATTCTAGCTTGCTTTTTCTAAGCTCATTTACTAAATATTTCATTTTAGGATGCCACGAAGTATTTCCACCTGCCGATATACGGCGGGCTGTTTTTGTAAGACTTAGTTTCTGGAAAAGATAATTCAATATTATTAAATAAAAATTATTAGGAATGTTATAATTAATATTTATATGTAGAAGGAAAGTATCGAGTTCTATGAAATTAAATTTTCTTCTATTGAAGAATTAATGTATAATTTATATAATTATGATATGAGTTGTCTTTTATATAAATTTATGAAGTTTTCGAATAAAATAATAAAAATAGTAATTGCAAAATCATGAAGTGTATATATGAAAAAAAATTACCTTTTGTGAGGATGAATATTTAGAATACATTGGGAGATGTATATCAACAGTTGGTGGCAATATCTGGCACTCTACGCAGACATTCTTAACATTTTTGCTACCATGTCTATGTATTCTTTTCAATTTTTGTGTTAGTAAATGATTAATTCGTCTCAACTTTTTTGCTTCTTCTAACAATCCCCTACAAAATCATTTTTGATAACGTCAATATATACTTAAAAATTTTGTATTGTTGGAATTCTAAAAGCACTTACTTTTTCTCAAATTCAAGTTGTAATACCTCTTGTTGCTGAGATTTCAATGTCGAATTAAGCTTGTTTACATACTCTCGTTGCTCCTCCATCCAAACCCGAATACAAGAAACAACATATTGTGATTGATTACATAGTTCTGATCTACTTATGGCTGTTTCTGTTAGTTCTGCAGATATACAAGCTAAAGATTTATTTTTTAGTTGACATTCTCTTTTCAGTTCCAATAAAGATTTATGAGTCTCCTGTAGCTAAAAAATGTCTATATTAAAAACTTGTTTCAAATATTCTAGTATTTTTGTTTTATAAACAATGAAATATTCCTTTTACTTCGGAAATGATTTTGCAATTATTTTGTTCTACTGTAGCTTTTTCTTTAACAAGAATACAATTCTGTTCTCTGCATTCTTGTAACTGTTGCGCCATACAGCAATTTGTTTCTTCTATTTTCTTAACCTTTTCTTGTTCCTTATCAAGCTAAAAAAACGTAATTGATATGTAAGATTATTATTATTAAATTAATTATCATTATTATTTTTACAATACTATTATTATTATTTAATTTATATAATATCTTCAGATTATTTATATTACATTAATTCATTTTACCTGCTGTTGTAAAATATCTAATTGTTCTGCATAAGACTTGCAAATATCTTGTAATTTACAGTGCTCTCCACTTTTTGATGAATAATTTCTTTGAATTTCTTCTAGTTCATCCCTTAGTTTATCTAAGCAGTCTCCAAGTTTAGCTTTCTCTGTTTCAATATTTGACAGCTTCAAGCAATAATCTTTTTCCTAAAATAATTATATAAAATACATCAAATGGAATAATAAATTAGTCAAATTGTCAACTCTGTAAAATATTTTAATATGAAAAGTACCATGTTTGTCAAACATTCTTGTAAATCAGCTTCACGTTTTGTTACTTTAATTAATTGCTCTTGTGCTTTATTATAATCTTCTGATACATGATGATAATTTTTTTCAGCGATACGTAATTGCACTTGTAAGTTGTTTAACTAAATTAAAATTAAAATACTTAAATTATTATTGTAAAGTATATATATATTTTTAAATAATTTGTTTCAAAACATATTAAGATAAGTACCATCATTTGCAATTGATGAATATCTTCTTTTGATTTATTTTCAGTAGAATTATTTTCCATTCTTAATATAGAATTGTCGTTCTGGAATTAAATATTTTTAATAATCTACATATATTCACTAATATACCGATTACAATCCGAAGGGAACATTGCAATACTTTTATTTACCTTTAACATTTTATTGTCAGCTTGTAATTTTACTAATTCATTTGATTTTTCATTTAACATGTTCTTTAACGATTGTATTTGTTTATGTAAGGCTGACATTACTTCGTCCATTTCATTTAATTCAGATGTGTATGCTTCAATTTCTTGATTTTTGACATTTAATTTCTTTTTCAATTCTTCGATGGTTTCCGTTTGCCTTTTTATGGTAATTTCATTATTCATAATTTGGCTATATAAATTGTTAATCTAAATGGATGGAGATTAATATTAATATTTATATTGTTTATTGTTTCATGAATTTAAAAATCTTTTTAGTTATACCTGCAGTTGCTTATCATCTAATTTTTTCAATAATTTCTCAAATTTCACATCATTTTCTTTAATATATTGTAATTTTTCTAATAAATCTTCCGTTTTGTTTGTTTGTTTTTTTAAATCTGTTTTAAGTTGTTCATTTTCATATTGCAAACAACACCCTGTATCTCTTAACTTTTGTAACTCGAATAAAATTTGCTGAGTGTACATATCATTTTCTCTTTCTATCTTCAGTTCCTTATCAATTATGTCAAAATCTAATTTATACTTCTGCAATTGCTTTTTCATATCTTCATTTTCCCTTATTAGAATATTGATCTCTGATTGTAATTCATGCTCATAAGATTCCTTACTATTACATTTAAGACCATAAAACTGAGACGTATTTTTGGTTACACATTCTTTATCCACTACTTCAACTTTACATTGACATTCTTTATCTTTAGTAAACTTAATTGCTTGCTCTGGTGCCAATATTTCTTTTCTACATGAATTAATATAAATTATTATTATAATACATTGTTTTATTGTTATGTTATTAAAATATTGACTTACTTAAATTCTTTTAATTTTTCTTCTGCCTCATGCCATAGCTTTTTCATGTGCATATATTTACTTTCCAAACAACATTTTGATTGTACTAAAACATCAAGCTGCATCAAAAAAAATTAACATTATGTGATGAAAAATCGAATAAAAGTATGTATTTTTCTATTTAAATATACCTTGTCCTTTAGAATTTGCACGTCACTTACACAACATTCCAGGTGTTCCTAAAAGTAATTTATAACAATTAATCAATATCAGTCATTTTTAATATTAAAAAAATCAATACTAATTCGTTCTTAACATTACAACTAAATATCATGCTATAACAAAATTCTTATTATGGAAAATATATTTTATTTTTATTAAGCGAGAAATATGGGACAGTTTTATACAATTATATAAAGCAATCTTCCAGATTCTTCTACCTGTATTGTTTTTAAAAGTGTATAATATTTAATATGGATGGAGATACTTGTCAGATAATTATCCATTTCTGTAGAATTAATTTTTTGTTGTAGATTACGAATTTCATCTCTTTGTAAATCCAATAAAGCATCTTGCTTAGCAGCCTTTATAAACAGAAAAATTGTCATTAATAATTCTATTAGTAAATATAGCATAAAATACATAATTTATAAATGGTATTTTTTGATTAGTAATGGTGATCAAAGCAGTTTGTAACATACCTCTGAAAAGCATTCATTATACTGACTTTGAGTTTCTTCAACATACACTGTTAATGAATTGATAGTTTCAGTCTTTTCTTGAAGCTGTAAATCATAAACTGTTCGAATATTTTCCTTTGATTCTTTAAAATAAAAAAATAGCATTATATAAGTTATTATACAAACATTATTTTTCTGTATCACAACTTAGTGACACACTAAACTCACAGAAGTACACTGTCATAATCAAAACCACACTGTATTGGAATTCATAGAAATATTAATTTAAAATAACTTTAACACTGTTGGTACAGTTAAAATATGACACACAATACATGCATGTTATTTATTCAATGTTTTTATTACTTCAATAAATATCAACAAACTTCGTTAATAAATTACATACTGTTATAATAATCGTCATTTGCTGTGTATATAAATACATGGTCAATTGCACCAATCTGAAGAGAAAGTACTACAATAACAATAAATGATTTTTACAGTTATTAACAAGTTATTCAACAATTTATAAAAATAAAATTATCAATATTTATAAACATATATAGTTATACAGGATGCTACAGAAAATGTGAATATCTAGTGATTCCTAATTTAGAAAGTCAATACCTTGAAACAAATTACTTCTGTTCTAGGTTTCGTTTTTGGACTAAAAGAAGCCTTGAACAGAAAAAGTTGGTTTAAATATCTTGATTTATTTAACAGGAAATCATCCATATATAACAGGATTTCCGTCGCACCCCATACGATGTATAAATTTTATATACAAATTGATTTGATTTCAAAAAATAAAATATCGTAAAAATGTATAATAAAACGAAACGGACTAAAGTGAAAAAGGTGCAAAATATAAAATATTAAATTATAATGTAACATATTCTAAAAATAATTTATCTTTCAATATTTCAAGATTATTAATAATAACATTAAAACTATATGACTATACAACAAATAACTGTATCAATTTAAAAAAGGCTGGAGAAAATGCATTACATTCTACTACTCTATAAAAATAGTTTTAAATGTTATTTGCACAGGTTTAACATTTTCAAGTCAAAGTTTAAACATCATGCACATTGCCCTGACTATATATTGAAGCTGCAGGCCACTGTTCACTCACATCACTCATAGCTTTATGTCCCATTTGATCTATACATTTCTTAGCTTCTACTACAGCATTTTGTAAGTGACCAATAGTTTGAACCTGAAGTTCATTCTAAAAATAATAATTTTTTCATTAGTTCATAAAAAAGATTTCATATATGATTTATATTCTTTATACATTACAATTAAATTTTTGTTTAGAAAAATATAAAATTGTAAAAATTTAATTATTAGTTACACTTGGAAAGTAGGCTAACACAAATAGAAATTGAAATGTCTTTTATAATCTTCAACAATATAATAATGATAGTACACTAACCTGTTTTATTAATTCTTTTTTCTCCTTTTCATATTGAGAGATTATTTGATCCTGATTATCAATCTAGAAAAATATATTTTACAATTCTAATATTACTACTTCAATATTTATAAGACACATACCTTTGATATTAAAATCTTGATAGTATTTTACTATTCTTGTTCTAATATTTCGTATATAATTTTCACGATAACACAATTCACAATGTAATATTCAGTTATAGTTTTGATATATATAAAATACAAGAAATTATGATATTACAAACTATTATAACAATTACGGAAACTCCAAACAAATTATATTTTTCATAAAAGTTTGTAAGTCCGGAAAATATTTTAAGCAAATTTTAATATATATTACTAATAACATGAAATGGTTTATTATTATGAATATCTTAAAATATTATCGAACAAGCTTTCCATAAAATAAATATGAGTTTTAACATACCTTTTCCTGCAGCTTCTGATGAAGTTCCTTTAATTCAGCTTGTGTCATTACAATTGAATCCTTTTGAATCCTAATAATTTCATCCATATTTTCCAGCTTAAATAAAAAATGTTTACATTTTATTCAAAATTAAAGAATTTTTAATTCTTTAATGCAAAAAAAGAATCCCAAAATGTATACTTACAAGCTTGTCTTTAGAATATAATGTATTTTTAAGTTTATCGATTTCTTGGGAACAACTATCTAATTCATCTTCATATTTTTGTAACTTGTCCATTAAATTCTTCAAGGATCTTATTGAAGAACTGTAGTTAAATGCATCCTCACACAACTGAAGATTTTAGAAAATAAATAATTTTCAGTACATAACATTTAAAACTTCAACTTTTTAAAATATTATTATCTTAATTGTAAATGTTACATTATAAAGTAATGATATTAATACGAACCAATTTTTTCAATTCTGCTTTAAGTTCTTGAAGACCATATTTTGTTGACTTCATGGTATCTTGAAGTGTTTTGAATAGTTGTGGTACAGTCTATTAAATTTAATTTATTTATTACTCTTAATTTTTTAATTCATTTTAATTCATATATGATAATTAATAAAATTTACCATTGTATCATGTCTAAATTGGTAACATCCACAGCGTGACAATGTTTCTTCAGTATTATGTTCAGTGTTCTTTATAGTAAGTATGAAAAATATAATTATCTTGTTAAGCATATATCGTAAGACCAAATTATTTGGTATCATTCAATAAATTAATTAAATTAGTAGTAAAATGATATACTTACTGAACACGTCAGTAGTTCCTTAGATTTTTTTAATTCAATTTCATTATCACTTAATTGTTGCCGAAGAGTACATTCGATTTCTCTTTGTAGTTTAAGCTGAAATTTAAACACGTACCGAATAATTATATGTTTGATATTTAATAAAGTATAATTGGAACTTAATTAATATTTACAGTATTTTCTAATTCTATAATATGTTTCTTTAATTCCATGTTGTCTATAGAATGAGATCGTCTGAAATTTTCTGACTTTACTCGCGCTCTACGAAGTTCTTCTTCCATTGACTCAATACTATTTCTTAGAAAATTATTTGTTTCTACGTTGCACTTTGTCTAAAAAATAAAACATCGGTATAGATATAAACCAATGAATTTAAATTAATTGATTACAACAAAAAACTGTGTAACTAATCATAGAACTGGTGTTATTAATGCTTATATTGTTTTTGGAAAATAACATAATATGGAAGATAAAGTAATATTCAATACCTCATGCTGCAGTATTTTAACTTGATCTTGTAAATCAGTTACTCTAGATTTCCATAAACACGTTTTTTCATCACACTCTTGATAAAGTGTTTTCTATAAATCCATTACATATAAAAAGTATTATGTTATGTACATTTCTTTAATGTATAGTCAAAGTAATTTATAATTTTCTTACCTGCGAAATTTTAAACATTAATTCGTCATGCTCCTTTCTTAACTTATATAAATTTTGTTTAGTTTGCAATATTTCATTTAAAGCCTAAAAAATATTATACGAAATCGATAAATTTATTAATCTTACAGTAATTACAGAAGAGTATGAAAATAAAATAAAATATTAGTATAAACCTGTGTATACAGCTGAGACTCTGCAATATTGTCATCAGATATCTGTTGTTCAAATCAAAACAATTAAAAATATTATTTTGAATTTATCTTTTCATAACATAAATAACAAATAAATACCTGCTCATTTGAAGATTTAATTACTTCCAATATGTTTTGTATTTTTAAATGAGTTGTATCAATCTCTTTTTCTAATTGTTCCAATTTTTGTTCCTTTTGAGAAAATGTCGTTTCAACTGTATTATGTTCTGTTAACTACGAAAAACAAAGTTCAAATAAAATATAAAGTTTCATAAAACAATTGGACAAATATACTTCTAGCAATAAATGTACTAACTGCTTCATCTGCCTTTTCCTGTAATTTCTTTATGGAACAGTTAGCTTTATGAAGATGATTCTTTAGTTCCTCAAGATCTGATGTGAAACAGCATCTCTATAGAAATTTACATAACATTTAGTTATTATTAATTTTCAATATGAAATTAATATTAAATATAAAAATTTATTTAATTTTTATATACTTGTAAGCTGTGTGATGTTTGTTCTATTTCTTCTATCACTGAATATAATAAATCATTACACATACACATTTCTGTATACCCTGTCATAAGACTTTCCTGTAAACATTATAATGTTGACTCCATCAGTTGATGAAATAATATAATATTTAATTATAATAAAAAATTCAGATTTTAACCAGTACATTATTTCGTATTCCATTAATATGCACCAAAAATCGAGATTGAATATGATTTATTTCATTTTTGATGTCTTTTAATTTAATGTTTCCTGAAGTTATTCTTTGATTATGTCTCGTTCTTTCCTCTTCCTGTTAGAAACAGAAATTGTAGTTTAATTTTAAAATGAAGACATCAAATATAATTAAATTAAATTTATTTCTTACTTGTAATTGCAGTTGATTAATTGTCTCTGAAATTTTTTCTTGAGTTCTTATTAATTGATTTTCTACATCCAGAACTTCTTTGTTTAAATCAGCATACTGCAACGTTTTTATGTTATTATTTATGAATTTAATGTTTATGATTACAGAATCAATACATATGAAATATAAACTTGCCTTATCATGTTTAAACTTAAATGTAGAAACAATCACGTTCATTTCATCCTTAATATTTTCCATGGTAACTTGCGCTTCACTTGCACATGCTTTAAGTGTCTCCATTAATTTAAAGTGTCCATTAATGTTTATATGTGACTAAAATATATCTTTCTGTTCATTAATACTGTATAGGTGTAAATTGCAATTTATACTAAATATTATTTTACTACTACTTAATAGTTACATATTTTAATTATAAAATTAGAATAATAATTAATTTACTAACAAATTTACAGTTTCTATGTACAAAAAAATTACTTTATATTTTCAATTATATCAATATCAATATTGTATATGTATAAGATAAAATTATATTAAAATAAAATTTTGTAAATATTCTATAATTATGTTTACTACAAAATATTTAAAAGCTATACGTACTAATGACTTAATTACTGCAATTGATTTCTCCTTTTTTGAGTATATTTTATTTATATATTCAATAGTTTTTGTTACTTTATGCATTACGTCATTCACATCACATTCATGTTCCTGCATAATAAACAAATCATCAATATCATTTCTTTAACGAAAAATATGCATAGCGATAATAATATATTATAATTAATATATAAAAAAAGGCTAACAAATTATTTTGCTGTAATTTCATGACTTTTCATGTGCTAATTTTGTTTGCAAGTAACAATATTAAATTAATGTCAATATCAATATCAATAAACATTTTCTATCATCAAAATGTGTATGTTAATAACATAAGATTTTTATTTCTCTATATTTTATTACAATTGAAAAAATGATGCGCATTTCTTATGATTGTGTTTATTAACTACGATTTATATTATTGTAAATGCAGAAATTCCTTATTGAATTCAATCATTCTTCTTGTGATTTCTTTGTGATATTACAGACAACTGAAAACTGTTTAGTAGTAATAAGATCTTTAACTAATAAGAGTCTAATCGTTTTTAAATATTTAAGAATTAGCATTTATAACCATTATTTCAATGAATGCGAATCAAGCTTGTGCACTTTTTGTTAAAATAAAATTTTAATTAAAATGTAATAAGCTATATTAAAGTTACCAACTTCATCTGTTCCACAGCATAATTTTTCAATAGTCTTCTCCAATTCTATTTTTAAGTTGAGGAGATCTTCCTTTTCTTGTTCCATCAACGATTTTACTTTTGTTAAATATGATATTACTTGATTCTAGAAGTTTAAATGTATATTAAACGGTATATTGCAATAGAATATATATTTATTAACAATGTATATAATAAATACATTACCTGCTGATTTGTGGGATTATTTAATATTTTTGTATACTAAAAAATACTAATACTTAAAATACTGATTCTATATAATTTGATACAAATTAATGTTTCTAGCATTAGCAACGTTATTAAATACAAACTCAAATACCGCTCCATTTTTTTAATATTATGTACTTTATAATATTTCATATTAAATTATTAATATTGTATAAAAACTATGTTTTATTTTTCACTAACCTGTTGGCATGTTTTCATATCAACACAGTCATTTGAAGCAATGCATGTTTCCTGAAACTAAATTTACAATAAACAATAAATAACTTAAGTATTAACAGACGTATTGAAATTTTAGCTGGTTAAAGTAACAACATTCAATTTCAAATATAAGAGGCAATCATGCTGAAATATGTTGTAATTATTAAATATTTCAAATTTACATAATCATTTTTAGTCATTTCTAGTTTTATTGACACTTTTCAATTGAATGTATATTATGTAGATTAATATTCTCAAATATTAATTGTTGCCATAATTTAGATATACAATTCATATACGAGTTATTAAATATTTAATCTATGTCACATTAGCTGCTTCTGAAGCAATAGGATTTTTGAACTCTTGAAATTCTACATTTTCGTTAAAAGGCGGTAATTTGTTACTGTGCTTTAAAATCTTTTTGTCAATATTATGCAAATTTGTACATATGTTTTTATTACACTCGGTGCTCTTATGATAGTTTATTGCTTTTGCTATTAAAGTGTTAAGTTTTGCATCCATTGCAGGTAAACTGTTTGCTATTTTATTATGATTTATCACATTATCTATATAACTTTGCAGAACGGAAATACAATCTTTATGATCTGTAGATGCATATAAGATCTTTGGCGCAATAACGTGTTCGTATAATTTATAAGGAAATTCCATTTCATGACTATTAATTGCAGTTTGATTATAATGATTTTGCATATACGGAAAGAATTTAGAACATAGACACTGCAAATAAAAAATGTTATGATTATCTATACAAAAGTAGAGGCATGCTATTATTTATACCTTAGAAGTTGCTTGTTTCAATTTTTTTCTCATTTCTTTAATGATGCCTTTTTTAAATTGAATCTGTAAATCTGCATAATGAACCTGTTCCTGCAAATTAGCCACTTGCTTTTGCAGACATGTTACTAATTTATCCTTTTCCGTCATTTTAGCTATTAAAACTTCTTGTTTTTTTACACAATCCTAATAATTATATGATTAAAATTATGATTAATCATTATAACAAAATAAAAATATATGTTCAAGTAAGTAACACAAACTTTTTTTAGATTAGCCATCTGTAGTTCTATTTCTTGAATTGTTTTGCATTTTTCACTTAACTGCAGTTTCAAATTATTTATATTTATGTCATTATCGCGAATTATTACTGTTAAATTAGATTCTACATCGCGCAAACGCCGTTGCAAATCTCTTGTTTCTAAGTCTTTTTCTTTCAATACATTTTCCACAATATCAGCCATTAACATAATCTGAACAGCAACAGTAATTTTTAAAAAAATTCATATTATATTTAAATTATTGAAACTTATTTAAATTTTAGAAAATTTCAGCATGATTGCCAATTAATTATTGATGTGTTTTACTTTCATCCATTTTATTTTATCCAAAAAACAATAAATGAAGTTCATTAAGTAAATTGAAATATATTAACTTACATCACAAGTTTTTTTATTACCCGCCATAAACGAGTTGCATGGATTTTCATCTTCAAATTTTGCTTGTTTTTTAAGATTCTCACTAAAATTTTGAAATTGAGAAATGTATTTTGTTATTACATCTTCCTTAGTTTGTAATTTTGTGTTGAGATCTATTAATTTGTCTTCCAATTCTTTTTGATATCTAAAAAGTAGAAAAATTTTCAATACAAACATGCTTTAGTAATAATTACTTATTATTCATCACTTACGCAATCATATTTTTTTCCTTTTCTTGCAATTGTTCAATTTGTACTTTCAAAGATTGCATCTTTCTGTAACTCATTTCTCCCTAGTTTTAGAATTATAAAATTAATTTTAAATTAATGATATTAATAAATATTACAGAATATTTAAATATAAGAAAAAGATAATGCATGTAAAATTACTTTAAATACCCGCCATTTATTTTTTTATAAAAATTTATATACTATTTTTAACAACGAATTTATCAAAAAGAGTGTAGGAAATTAAAATGTAAAACAAACAATTTATATCAATAAAATTTAATAGAAAGTAAAAGTTAACTAAAGATTTGCTGAAGGACAGGATTGTAGCATGCAAATACTTCCACCTAAAGGATAATTTGATTTATTGATGAAATTGTTACTAATTTGTATTGATAATTTGAATTTCTTATCAGCATCTATATTTATATTTACCTGGTCACAGGTACAACTGAAAAGATACAAATGTGATTATTCCAAATTCGTTAAAAAAAGTAAAGCAAATAAATAAATAAAAATAATTAAATATTTACTTCATAGGAGCAGGAATGTCACTAGGTTGTATTTCCAAAAATTTTATGCCATCCAAATTCCACTTGTTTTCTTGTACTGCACGCCGTATTAATTCCAATAGTCCTCTAATGTCACTCTGAAGAAATTCAATTTTCTGCCTCATATATTCTTCATCTTTTTCTAAATCGCTGATACGATTTGAAAGTGTATTTATCTTCTACAACATTTTTAAATTAAATTTATTTTTATTTAAATAATTTGATATAGAATGTTAATGAAATTCATCTGTAAAATACTTGCTTCTTTTGTACGATTTGATTTTGACATATTATCAGAAACTATTATTGATGATTGCCTTAATTTCTGTTCTAATAATTTAACTTTGCTACAAGCAATTTGTTCTAAATCTTCAACTACTTGCACCAACATGATGTTCTCCTCTCTTAAATTCCTAATCCATTCTTTTGAAATTTCTAATTTCATCTAAAAATATAAATATTTGTTATCATTATAGTACTGTATTTAATTTACATATAAATAATAGGTTTAAATAACTCATTTACTGCAACAATAGTATAGTTTAGAATTTATATTAATCATATAAGAAGAATGAGTTTCGCTTATATTTTACACTGGTAAAAAGTGAGATTTAAAAAAATAAGTATAAGAAGAACCATTCTTTTATGCCTATACAAAGTTATAGTATTTTAAAACATTTAAACTTGCTTTTTTCTAAATTATGTTTTAGGACTTGTGTCATTATCGAAGAAAATGAGTATTCTTGTCTTTTTTCTATATTTTTGTTCGTTCAAATAAAATTTAAATAACATTGTGATAGAAAAAAAGTCTTACGCAAGCTTGATCAAATTCACTTTTCAGTTCGTGATCAACATTTTTAATACGAGTCTCGTATAATCTTTGTAATTCATCAATAATTTTCAAACTTTCAGTTTCACCACAAAGTTCTCCGGTAGTTTCATTAGTAGCAGTACAATTGTGGTCTTCATTGTAACGAATACAATTATCTTGAACAGATTCAATCGTGGAATTAAATGAATTCATGGCATATAAATTGAAAAATCTAATAATGGATGAATGACTTGTTTTTTTTATTAAATTAAAAGTCTTCCTACACTCAGTTTAAAAATGATATTAAAGTAACCATCAACACACTATCTCGCCATTTTATTTCCTATATTTTTATATAAATACATCATATATTACACATATAAATATAAGTATACATGTGTATAGTTTCTGCAGGAGAGAATGTATATTCCTAGCTAAGTTTCGTTCATTTGACATGTTGATTCTAATTGAATGTAGCGACGTAGCATTTATATCTGGTAATTCATTATTTTGTATACTTCCAACATCATTATTTGTTCATGATATTCATATATTTTGTTCACAGTATATATGTTCCACCAAATAAAAAATATATAGTATATTAAGTGGTGGAAAGCATACTGAAGTTAGCCAAATTATACGAAGTAATGATAGCCTATCGAGGATACGAATATAAATAGTAACTTCTTTAATGAAGGTTATGTTTATACCACGTGGATTACAGTTTTGTTATAATATTCAGTGATTTTTCAATGAATTTTTATATAGTTCGAGATACGAATTTTATTACATTATAAACAGTGTCAAATGTAGAATGATCTTACAAATAACATGAGAGATATTACCAAATAATAATACATTTAACAATGAATAAAAGAAAACACGAGGAGACTGGAAATAATGGAGATACTTCAACAGAACCAACAGAAAATAAGCGGGTTTTGGCTCGCTTTAAATCAGATCAGGGTGAAGTACTATCAGGGGGATTGCTAGATTTACCCACAAATATTACTGTTGATAAGTTACAAGCAATTTGTAATGCACTTTTGCAACATGAAGAACCAATACCTTTCACTTTTTACATTAATGACATTGAGATTGTAGACAGTTTAGAAAATAATATTAATGAAAATTTTAGTATCAGTGAAGATGTAGTTGAAATTATATATCAACCTCAAGCAATCTTTAAAGTTAGAGCAGTTACAAGGTGTAGTGGATCATTAGAAGGTATGTTGCATATTAACAATATTATCTTAAGTTTTGTATATCAAAATAAAATAATATAACTCATTTTTTAGGGCATAAGGAAGCTGTAATATCAGTTGCATTTTCACCAGACGGAACAGGTCTAGCTAGTGGTTCTGGAGATACAACAGTTAGATTTTGGGATATTTATACACAAACACCATATTATACATGTGAGGGTCATAAACATTGGGTTTTATGTATATCTTGGTCACCATGTGGAACAAAACTTGCATCTGCATGTAAAAATGGCACAATTTTATTATGGGATCCAAAAACAGGCAAACAAATAGGTAAAGTTTAATACAATTTTTATTTTCTGTGAACATATTATTAACATTTTGTTTCTTTGATTTTATTTTGTTTACACTTAACTTTTATGAATATATAGGGAAAGCTATGTTAGGACATAAAATGTGGGTAACTTCTTTATCTTGGGAACCATTTCATAGAAATCCTAAATGTCAATATTTAGTTAGCGCTTCAAAAGATGGTGATTTAAGAATATGGGATACAATCAGAGCACAAACAGTTCGTTCCCTTTCTGGTCACACAAAAAGTGTAACATGTGTTAAGTGGGGAGGTAATGGACTTATTTATTCCGCATCACAAGATAGGACTATTAAAATATGGAGAGCTGAAGATGTAAGTTTTATAAATATATCATTGAATTGAAATATATCATAAATATATCATGGAATGTTTCATTGAAATTATTTTATTATAGGGAATTTTATGCAGAACTTTACAAGGTCATGCACATTGGGTGAATACATTAGCATTAAATGTAGATTATGTACTTAGGACTGGTCCTTTCCATCTAGGAAAAAGTCAAGATCAAAATGAAGATGTTATAGAGTATGCAAAGAAACAGTATCAATCTATAGGTGAAGAAATACTTGTTTCTGGTTCTGATGACTTTACATTATTTCTTTGGAAGCCAGAAAAAGAGAAGAAACCTATTGGTATTATTTATTATTGTATAAATATAATTATTATTATAAAATAAAAATATTGATTGCATAAATTATATGTCTGTATTATAGCAAGAATGACTGGCCACCAACAACTAATTAATGACGTAAAATTTTCTCCAAATGGCCGTATTATTGCATCAGCTTCGTTCGATAAATCTATAAAGTTGTGGGAAGCGAATACTGGGAAATATATAACTTCTTTAAGAGGTCATGTACAAGCTGTATATTCAGTTGCATGGAGTGCAGATTCTCGTTTACTTGTTAGTGGAAGCGCAGATTCTACTTTGAAAGGTAAGTAAACTGTGTAATATGACAGTGCTCAGAACATGAAATTCGAAAATTATTTAATTTTTTATTTCAAAATTAATATAAACGTATATGTAATATAAATAATAAGTAAATTTTACAATTTTGTTTCAGTATGGTGTATGAAAACAAAGAAACTTTGTCAAGATTTACCAGGTCATGCAGATGAAGTTTATGCTGTGGATTGGTCTCCAGATGGATTGTGCGTTGCATCTGGTGGAAAAGATAAAGTCTTAAGGCTTTGGCAAAATTAAATAATGTATATAATAATAAATAATCTTATAATAATTTTTGTTTATTTTAATTTGAACTTATCAAATTACATTTGAACATATCAAATGTAAATTTTATACTGAAATTCTTTTACCTTATTATTACAGATATCAACAATGAATTTTACTATGTATAATATGTAAGTATTAGTTAAATGTTGCTTGTCTTAATGAATATTTACATTTCTATTTATTTTTAATTTGATTAATTATATTAAACGAACGTTTTTTTTTACTTTCTTTCAAAAAATAATTTAATAATTTATCTGTTAGAAAGAGTACAAAGCATGAAAATTATAATTAAAAAAGTTTATAGTAAACGTACTACAATATTAAATGTTATTGAAATATTATAAAATAATCTCACATTTAAAACTGCAAATAATTACAAATAATAAAAAAAAATGGAGAGTAGTAAATAAATGTAACTTGATATTTTATTTTTCGCGGTTTAATAGCAAATCTATAGTAATGTGTGACTATAGTTTGGTCATTCCTTTTGGTGGTTGGCTACATTTCTAGTTACAAATAATGGTAAATATTCACATATTGTATTTACATGAATTGTATACATTTTGTATGTATGAAAGAGTCAAGACATCAAGCATTTATTGCTTTATTGCTTCAAACATGACGTTTGACAACTAAAAGCCTAACCTTGTTTGCTTTGTACATTTATATATTGCATTTATTAGTAACAACATTCTGTGACTATAGCTATCATGGTAAGTAACAATAATAATTATACTTTTTATATTTGCAATTCAAAACATTGTATTATCATGTAATGGTATATATTTTTTGTTCTTTCTACTTGATGTTTACAGTGGTTTTGAAGAAAACTTTTATTGAACCAAAGTTTAATGGTTTAATGTTTTGTAGTTCATATATTGTGTATTAAGTTCAATTTACTTGCAATTTAAATTTAAATTTTAATCATTACTTTAGACAGTACCATTTCAAAATTAAACTTACTTGCAAAGAATACATATGAATCACAAATGGTAAAATAATATAAATCAAATGCATACAAAGTAATATGTAGTATTTTGTATAATATTAGTGCAATATATTTATCCTTTTTTCTAAATTATATAATAAAATTGTAAATATAAATGTTTTTAAAATAAACATTAACTTTATAGGACAATGATGCAGCTGCTCTGCAGAATTTGGAGCATCTCATGACAGAATTTTTTTCACCACAAACAACTAATGAACGAAAACGTACCATTGAACAGAGCTTTCAGGAATTTGCAGGACAAATTGATTCCTGGAGACCTTGCTTACATTTTTTATCGTCTACTAATAATCATCATGTTAGCATGTTTGCTCTATCCACTTTAGAGGTACGTATTAATGTTTCCAATATTATTAAATTATTTATAAGGGAAAGTAAGTTTAAATATATAATAACATATTATTGGCAGTATAAATATTATTATAGATTACAATTGGAAGGCGATGGCCAATTCTTCCATGGGAAGATAGGGCACTTACAAGATCTACTTTATATACCTTGTCGTTAGAAAGAGGTGTAGCTCCTTTTGTAAGAAATAAGGTAGTCAAATTAGTTGTGGATATTGCAAGGCATGACTGGCCACATTTTTATCCAGATTTTTACTTAAATATTTTACAGGTTTGTAAATGTGCTAATATCAAATAAATTTTTTTTATAAATTATTTCTCATTTAAAATTGCATACTTTTCTTATATGGTACAGTTGCTGAGTCATAAACACACAAGACTGTTGGGCCTCATTTATCTGAGAACAGCTTCAGAGGAATTAGCAACTCCAAGAGAAGACTTACCGATACAAAGAAAGAATGAGTTACTTAGGTTTCTTAGTGCTCAAGTACCTTTAACTTTGGAAACTCTTACAAGTAATGCTATCTTTTGTAAAGATTTAGTTTTATTTAAAACAAAATTTTATATTCTAAAATGAAGTGACACTCTGATATATGTTTTATTTTTTAACAAACCATTATTTCAGTACTTTTAAGAGAAGCAACAAAATTGCAAAGTCGTTCTGGAACAGTTACACCACCTCCATCACCTACCAGTGGTCAAAATGTAGCACCCGCAAGAGCCATTTTAGATGTGGAAGGATTATCTACAGGAACTAGCGAAGTGTGTATAGCTACATTGGATGTATTAGCTCATTTATTTAGTTGGATTGAATTATCTGAACATATCTCTACTAACTTATTGGATGCCATTTTCACCTGTGCCAGGTATCACGATGCGATGGTAAGGTTTTATGTCGAATATTACAAAATATTGTAATGTAGCTAACAAGTACTATAGCTAATTATAAGTTTTGTTGGCAGAATGGAAAACAAGTAGAAATGGCTGTGCAAGCTGTTACTACGATAAATGAACTTTTATATAGACCATTGTGTTCTCCTGATGTAACTGACAGATTATTGGTAGAGATATTTCAGAATGGAGTTACATTATTTCAGCTTTTAGAACGTTTGGATTCTGTCAATGAAAGGTATTTATTTTTTTAGTTATTTTTGTATAATTTCCATGTTAAAAATTGATATTTATAAACGAAACATATTGTATTTCTAGTTATATGGAGAAGCTAACAGAATTCTTACAATTATTTGTAACAAATCATCTAAAGAGAATTGAATCATGTCCTAAATTTCCAGTGAATACGTTATTAGAAGTCTTGTGCCATCATACTTTTCAACAATGCTCAACAGTGAACGGATACTTAAGATGCTTAGATGTTTGGACCACTCTTTTAGAAAGTACACAATCTCGATACTCTCCAGTAGCACTAGCTGTTGCTGAGAGAGTATTGCAAAAGATGAGTTTTAAACTTAATACACGCATATTAAAAGACCTCGATACGGAAAGTTTGGATGAAAATGTAAGTAAATCTTTAAAAGGCGATTTTTTTTCATATTTTTCTTCCTTTTTTTACCTTCATACAAATACTTTGTTATAGGAAGAAACAGAATGGCAGCATTTTTTAAGATGTAATATAGAATGTTTGGCAAAAGTAGCAGATATTTCCCCAATCCCAGTTTTCACATTACTGGTAAAATTATATATAATTATAAACGTATTTAATTTAATTTTGACTTACTAATTACTCTGAACATTTCAGTATCGTTCTTGGAGAGAAGGTTTGATAATGTTTGGAGAACTAGGCACCGTTATTGCGAATAATCAAGTAATTTTATTAAACGAGTCAGAAGCTTCAAATGTACATGCACATTTACGAGATTTAGCTTCTACAACTCAAGCACTGGCTCGATTATATTCACTCTTCTTGGGTACGTTTACTTTATAATAACAAAAATAATAATATCGAAGTGTGACTTTTAAAAACATGGTTTTTATAATAACAGGAGATAATCAAAGTATTGATCAATCATTAGCTGAAGAAGTAGTGTCTCAAACATTGGATGCATGTAAATTTGCGAAATCCAATCAGTTATATAAAGCATCATTACAACCAGCTGCAATTGTGATAGATCTCATAGAAGTGTAAGTAATATTTATGAGATAAATCAACCATTGGTATTACAATGTTTTTAATATACATTATTATAATGGAATGAATTTTATATTTCTGCTATATTTTTCTGATCAGTCATTCACAGTTGTTAGCATCACTTCAAGCTTGGTGCCATTGGATAGCTAACAAACCAGAAAAAGCAAAAGAATCACTTTGTCAGCAATGCATTGATTCGTGCATTTCAGCATTAGATTATACAACATTCTGTGATAATCCTCCACCGGCAAGTTTAACTCATTCCGCGACTCATCTTTTTCAAAGTATTACTGCTATTCTAAAACCTGTATTATGGGATGAACCTACATTCAGAAACTTGATTTCTATGGTAACATATCCATTTTTGAAACCTGATACAATAAAGGTACTGAGAAGAGCATTGGTGAATGCTATTGTTCTACCACATGGAGATGGAATCATTAGAGAAAGATTATTAGGTATGCAAATATATTAAGTAAAATACAAAAATTTATATGTATATAGAATAATAATTAACATTTTATGATTTTTATTTAAATAGTTACCATGATATCAACTTTGTCTGCACCTCTCGGTTCAGAAGGACAACCCGCACCTACAAAATCTACAATTTCAATGACAGTAGTACCATTAACTCAGTTACTAAATGACTGTTCTGCGTCATCTACGACGATAAAAAAAATGTTACATTCATGTTTGGGGCCAACGATAAATCGAATATTAGAATTGTTGCCATATATGATAAAGTGTCAAATTATCTGTGAAATGTTGCTTAGTTTCCTACATTCAGTATTTTTAGTATTACAACAACAATTAGGTCCTGAATTTACTCAAAACGCGGTTCAGGGACTGTTGCACATTTATACAAGGTGAATGTACTTTTTAAATTATTATTACAGAATTTTATTTTAACAAAGGGAGCTAATAGAATCATTTGGTATGTTCGTAGAGAAAATATACCTGCTGGACCTGCTCTAGATCAGTTATTGGAAATTTTAATATTAGTCGTATCAGCAACTAGCAGTGCATTTAAAGCATTTGTTCCTTCAGTGACTAATTTATGTTTGGGACAAGTGTGGCCTGTTATTGGAAATGATCTTAGTTCATATCCAGATACTACACTTGTTTTATTAAAGCTTTTTCATAGGTAATAGGATAATTGTCTAATATCCTATGACATATTTTAATTATTAACGAAGTATTAATTAATGTAATTGGTTGTTATTAGCATACTCATGCATAGATGGCAATACTTTTATAATACTTCTGTATTACTTACTCTTGGTCATCCCGATGAAGAAGAATCAGTTGAACATAAAGAAGAGTTAGTTGCAATTTTAGAAGCGTTTGGCCAAGCTCTTCTCCAGCCCGATGTTAATATATTTCGTCAAAGTTTACAAAGTCTTGAACAGTTAAATATACAATGGAGACTTTATCAACGAGCTATATTCAAAGCTCACTTGCTTGAGAGATTTTTAATGGCATTATTTACGGTTCTATTTCAACAGTTAGTTTAAAATGTTATAATCTGTTAATTTAACCGAGGAAACTTCTAATAAAATTTGTTGCAGGTCCCATAATTTATTAGCAGATGAAATTGCAACTGCTATACATAGTTTAGCTTCAGTTAATATAGCATGGTTCTTTGGACATTTCTTGCCAACATTTTTAGCAAGTTGTGAAGGTGTGGACGACATGCAGAAAGCTACTCTATTAGGAAACTTTGATAAATCTACGGTGAGTTGGCATTACAGAAATTTTAATATTACATATTCACAATCTCTTATAAAATTTATGATACCTTAACAGGATCAACCAACCTTAACGAGGTCAGTTCTTCGACTTATTTCTGACCTACGATGTTATCAATTTTGTCGACCCGGTTGAAATAATCTTATTTCAATACACGCATGAAGTGAAAAAACTAAAGAAAAAAAATTAAAGAAAAAAATAGCATTTGCAACGAATTTCTCTTTCTATTTTGAAAGGGATGAAATTTTGAATCACAAATGTAAAAAAGACGACAATTTTTTTAAGTTTATGCTGTATAAATCACTGCCGTATCGCATTGTGATGAGGCATTATTGTTACATAATAAAACGCGTTTTTTTATCTTACTTATTACATGTATACATATTTCCTAATTCAATCTATTTTTCAGATCTTTTAAATAAAATCCATTATAATTGCTCTAAAATGCATATGATAACTGAAATTCATTCTAATTTTTGAATGCATTAGGGCATTGCCAAGGTCTTGATATGATTTTCAATTGTTATTTTATTGGACAGAGAGAAACGCTGATTTATTGATTAAGTAATTTCCAATTTTTTTCTTTCTGCTTCAAACTTTTTAGTTTCAAAAAGATTATTTTTTGTAACGTACTTCTCACGTGTCTTGCATATCATTTTTGATATTAGGAACTAGTGTAACATAGTATTAAAAATATATCTTTTGTATGCTTCTATTCAATGATCATTTCTGTGATAAAAATACCTTCGTAGTAACTTAATTCTGCTCTTAGGGAACATTTGGAGATGTACTCGTCCAATAGTACTAAACTATTTCTAACAGTGTTGTTGTGCTGTTGCCAAACTACTGTCATCATTTACAAGCGTATCAAGATTTTTGCAATCATACGTTGGTTGTTTATTGTGCTTATCATGTCCCTTCTTCTTTTTCTCGATAAGCGCAGAGTTATTTTGATAACCCTCGGTGGTTTTTAAATAATGCCACGGGGTTCAATGCATTAGTAGTAGACTGACTAGCAATTGGCAAACAATTAACGATGTTCTCCGTCTTGCTGAAAAATACTGTTTCTACTTCTCAGCCAAAGTTGGCAAGAAACTTAGTGACTGATTCGAAGTATGGATTTTTGAAGCAATTAGGTCTTACGACAGAAAATCCAGGTCTTTATGACGGACGATGGGGAGGTTCAGGCCAGGTACATTTACTTTCATTTAATCATAATTATGTAAAATATTTCGCTTCATATTATTATGTTATTATTACTTGTAAAGATATGTAAAATGTTTGAAAGAAAGTTACTGTACTTTGGAAGGAAGCTTAAACTTTAAGATAGTGTTTTGGAATATTTTATATGAAAAATATCAAGATAAAATATTTGAAAAGTCTATAGTTGGTAAGGTATTTTCATTTTTATCCAACAGTGATTTGGTTACAAAATTTAAAGTATCTCACAAATCACTGATTAGGTAGCAGTAACATTAAAACTTTGTTATGCAAAATGTTAAAAAGAATATATTTATGTAAAAAAATTAAACTTATCTTAGCATCAAATTTTACATTTTGCAGTGACTATAAATTACTTGTAAATTTTGTCTTGATACTATTTTACATAGTATGTTCCAAAGATTTATACAGAATACGAAAAATACATATATCAGTTTTTTGATATATGTAAAAAAAATGAATATATCATAAAGTCCGTCTTTTCAAGATTTCGTAATGACTTTTGTTTCTTGATCAGATTATATTTTTTTAAGGATTTGAGATATTTTAAATGTCTGTTTAATATCTCATTTTTTAATTCTAAGTATCTCACAAACTATCAATTTACAAAAAATCCAATTCTATTAAAAAAATTGGCAGTCCTTGTCGAATTTTGGAAAGTATAATCATATGTTGACCTTTATCTTTGTAAATTAGCTTTCACCGTGAAATACGATAATTTAGGAGTTTTTTTTTGATATCTTTACAAACAAGAAAATAATTAGGGAAGATAAAGCCAGATGAAATATACTGCATAAACATCCCTAATATCAATGATTACACAAGTATTAATTGTATGAAATTTCAAATTCATTTTAACTGACAAATTATGATTTATTACAAATAAATTCTTATTCCTATAAAATTGTGTACTACACATTTATGATGATAAATAATAAATTTGAAAATTTTTTATAATTTATATTAATTGAACCAGTCAAAGTCTAATATATGTATACTATAATAATTTACTATAATTAGTAAACTATATATGTATACTATAATAGTTATGTTAGTATAAATAATTTTGTCTTAATATCATTGTAATAGGTCATAGAATCGGTTGCACCAGCAACTGGTAAAGTAATAGCAAAAGTCCGAACATCATCTCCCCAAGAAGTGAATAATGCTGTTGCAGAAGCACGCAAAGCCTGGCCTCAATGGACATCTTTGTCAATGCCAGCGAGGGGTGAAATAGTACGACAAATAGGAAATGAACTTCGAGAAAATTTAAAACCGTTAGGACAATTAGTATCTTTAGAAACAGGTAAAATTGATACTGAATTGATTATGAAATTTTCTTTCATCTGTTTGCTTTACTTTTAACCGCACAATTTCGCAGGAAAAATATTGTCAGAAGGTATTGGAGAAATTCAAGAATATATCGATATTTGTGATTATGCCGTTGGTTTATCTCGAATGTTACCCGGCAAAGTAATTCCATCCGAAAGAACAAATCATGAACTTTTAGAAAAATGGAATCCTCTTGGAGTTGTAGGCGTTATTTCTGCATACAATTTCCCCGCCGCCGTAAGCGTTATTTTAAGCGATAAAATATCAAATAATTTGAGTACCAAGTTTTTTAAATAAAATAGATAATATTATTTTAGGTTTATGGCTGGAACAGTGCAATAGCAATGGTTTGTGGAAATACAATGGTTTGGAAAGGAGCGCTTACTACTCCTTTAATATCTATTGCAACAACAAAACTGTTAGCAAATGTGTTAGAACGAAATGGTATACCAGGTGCGGTCGCGACTTTGATATCAGGTGGAGCAGATGTTGGTGAAGCTCTCGTTACTAATACACGGTAAACTAAAAATATTTATATATATTTAACGACTTATAAATATACATTAATACATTTACTTTCAGTGTATCTCTTGTTTCATTCACTGGAAGTACTGCTGTTGGAAAAAAAGTGGCTCTTCAGGTCCAAGAAAGATTTGGAAAATTCTTATTAGAGTTAGGAGGAAACAATGCAACGTTAGGTAAATTAAAATCCTATTTGACATTATGAATAGGTATTTAACATTGATATTATGAATATTATGGATATAATTAATATACTCTATTCTTTTCAGTTGCTGAGGATGCAGATATAGATATGGCAGTTAAGGCAGTAATGTTTTCTTCTCTGGGAACAGTTGGACAAAGGTGCACAGCTACCAGAAGATTAATTCTTCACAGTAAAATAAAGGATGAATTCGTAGGTAAAAGACTGAACTTTAATTTAAACATTACCTGAATTTAATATATAAAATAGCGGATAATAATAATAAAAATATTATAATATGTAAATTTCATAGAAAAATTAAAGGTAGCATATCAGAATGCCTTGCAGAGGATAGGAGATCCTTTGGATGAAAATACTTTGTATGGACCAGTGCATAGTCAACGCACAATAGACGAATATAAGGTATCATTATATGAATTTATATAATATTAATATAGTTGAAAATTAATATATTAAAAAAAAGCTAAACTACAGCCTGAATGCCAAATATAAAAAGAATATAATGTTCACATATATTTTCTTTTAACAGAAAACAATAGAAATCGCCGTAAAGAGCGGAGGAAAAGTTGAATTTGGTGGAAAACAAATAAATAGACCTGGTTTTTACGTTGAACCAACGATTATTACGGGCCTGTCACCTAATGCTGAGATAGTTCAGAAAGAAACCTTTGCACCAATTGTATACGTTTTTACAGTCAATTCTTTAGAAGAGGCTATTACAGTCAATAATGATGTGCCACAAGGGTTAAGTAGCGCCCTATTTACTAAAAATCTAGGAAGTGTATTCAAGGTAGTATATGACACAACTGTGTAATTATGTTATTGTGTTCAATTAATATTATTAAAAACATTGATTTGCAGTGGATTGGTCCTCATGGCTCTGACTGTGGATTAGTGAATGTTAACGTCGGAACTAGCGGTGCTGAAATAGGTGGTGCATTTGGAGGAGAAAAGGCCTCAGGCTTGGGTCGCGAAAGTGGAAGTGATGCATGGAAATATTACATGCGACGTTCAACTGTAACTATCAATTACGGAGATGATATGCCATTGTCCCAAGGCTTAAAGTTTGAATAATTACACTACAATTGATTTCATGAAAATATTTCATTGATTTAATTCAAACCGTATAAAATCTACTTCAACATCCATTGAGGTTTTTTTGTGAAACTTATATGCTTTTGGTAAATCATATTTCAATTCAGCAATAACTTTACTTTTGACTCCAAATTGTGCAGCTTTTTGAAGAACATAATTACGTGTACTCGTTTTATGTAAAGAATATACAGTACTTGATGCTAATTTAATAGCAATATCTAAAAATTTCATGTCTATACCTGCATTATGTTTTGTTCCAAAGGGTGGATTCATAATTACTGTATCAAAATAGTTTTCAAACCTTCCTGTAATATATTGTAAAAATCTGAATTAATTTTAATAAATAAATTTTATATGTTTGTTATCTACATTGTATTTATATATACCTGGTAAATATTGAAGTACATCACACTGTACAGCTTCTACAAATAGTTCTATTTCATTGCAATTTCTAGAATAAATTTCAAGTGCATCAGAATCTATTTCAAAGCCAATTACATGACTTGCACCAAGCATCTGTGCTCCAAAGGATAAAACACCACATCCACAACCTAAATCAGCTATTGTACGCCCTTCTATATCATCAAATTGTGATTGAGCACAGTATAACATGCACGATGCAATGTGAGCACTAGTAGAATATTGTTCAAGTAATATTTTTGGCTTCTCAAATCCATCCACTTGTTGCAAATATTCTTCTAATTTACGAAGTGAGATATTAGCCATTTTCTTAACTTAATTAATCATCAGTTGATATTGTTCTGTAGTTTTATTAAAGATATACTTTAAAAAGATATCTAATTCTTATTCAAAATTATTTGATTATACTTATTTACATATATATTATACAGAATCACTTATCATTTATAATCTCTCATTTAGTATCAAATCTAGGAAGAACTGGTAAAATAAGATTGCCAAAAGAAGAATCTTGTGTCACAAAATATCCTGATGAAGCTGCATGTGCATTATGTAAAGCAGCTCTTTGCGATGCACTCATTGCAACACCATCAGAAGTTTGTGTAGGAGGCTAATGCACAGAAACATGTGAAAAACAAACATATAATAACTTAATTTGCAATTTATATAATAATATTAAAGTATGAAATATATATTTACCAAATTAGAAGAACCTGTTGATGTAACGGCTAAGGACGTATTTAATGTTGGAACTACACCTTGCTTTAAAAGCATCTGTTTCTTCAACTGTAATTCTTCCAAGATTTTTCTGTTTTGTACTTCTATAATCAATTCAAGAAACAACTTTATTACACATTAAACAAAATAATATAATTGTATATTACCTCTTGAGTTGGATTGTGAAAAAGCCATCAAAATATAAATTCTTTTTATCCCTAAAGGATAATTCTTATATCTTGTACAATTTGAAATGACGGACAAATAATTGCAAATAGGTTACATTGCCGGTTCGAAGATGTATCAAATTTATATATTTCATCTATAAATTTTAGCTAAAATGTATTAAAAAATATTTAACACAAATATATGAAACGTATATAAATTTTGTTCTTATGAAAACATTCCTCTGATAACAAGAAAATGCTTATGCAGATTTTGTGTTATCTTATTCTCTTTAAAGCAAGGAACGTGCGAAAATGTTTGGAAAGTTGTACAATAATATTTTGTGTAACTATCTGTATTTCAACTAAGGTCGGTCCTCTTCTGCGCACATTTGCTCTGCTCACGTCACTCCACTGATATCAGCTGGCTCGCACTAGATGTTGCTATATTGTTATTCTGCTTACATGGTGATCGATAATATACAAATAGCGAGAACAGAAAATAATGTAAATAAATTATAGAAATTGAAATATACATTTGAGTGCAACACAGACTTCCTTTGATTGTAAATTATTGTATAGAAGAAGTTCTATCTTTGATGTCGGAGGATCAAATATATAAACTTGAAACTTTTAAAATTTCAAAAACACCACCAAGTATATATGTCAGCGACATAATCGTTGTAAGAACGCTTGCGCGTTCTCATGGTTACGAAGCCTGTCGGAGCCAATTATAATTAAGTGCGCAGAATAAATCAAAATTTGTAATTCGAGAGATCATATCTTAGATAAAATAAATAGAATGTAAATAATAAATCTTAAATACCTATTTATCTTAAATTTAATATAGTTGCATATAGTATCAATCATTGAATTTCATTGAAATAATATTACATTTTTTAAAGATTCCCTAGTTTCGTTTTAAAAAGATGTAACTAGAATCAAAAAATTTCCTAGTAAGGTGGCTGAAACGTAGGTCTCTCAAGCAGCTAGGAAGAATAGTGGCATCGATATTTGGCACATGCGCAAAGAAGGAAGACTTTCGCAGGCGCCACCTTGTGAGACAGTTCTATCGCAGAAGTTATCTTGAGTAGTCCTTCAGTGGTTGTGTTCGTCCGGTTTTCTCGTGATTTTTTCCGATCTCGAAGAATCTTGGTTGCTACTAATCTGACAAAAAGAGTGAGTATTAAATATCCAATTTGCGAAATTGATTTCTACGGTATATTTATGAGCGAATAAGTCGGTTCGATCGTAAAATCTATAGCAACCAGACGTGACAGGTTCTAGCAAAATGGCCGTGCACGATTTACAACAAACGGTTGTTCCGCGTTCACTCGATAATCTTATAGCAATGCTTTCTGACCAACATGACACTACTCGATATCACGCACTCGATTAAACACTAATTTAGATATCGATCGATGGTTCTTGATCAATCGTCCAACCGTGTTTCATAGATATTCAACGTACATGTTGCACGTCACTTTGAATTGATTTTTTCGCGAATGACCGTTTGCGTGGTGCGGTAGTACGATCGCTTTGCCGCAACTACCAAGCCACCGAACTTAAACCTTTGTACCGAATTTTGTTGTTTTTAAATTTTGAGAATTATCTTATCTGTCAGAGTGTGAACATTGAGAGTTGATTTCTTTGCACCTTTTGACAGGCGTTAGCGCGAGTTGCAGTTGAGTCAGCGATCAGCTGTCGAATCTGTCAGCGAATTGCATTTCTAATAATGTTCGACGCGGATGTAATCAATATTTGATTCTCTTTTTGTTTTTAATGGTTGTAAATTTCTCATCTTTTTTGTGAAAACCAGCATCGTTGCCAAATGAGTCATTTTATTCTATTTGAACGCGCGAAACAAGTTGATCTTGATATGTTCAATGCTGTTGGAGCTGCCAATGATCTCAAGTAACTTCTCGTGTTTGTATGTAAAGAGATTAGTTGAGAAAAGCGAAGCCACAGGTAGATCGCGGTGCGTGAGGTCGAGAAGGCCAAGAGTCGCTCACCTGTACAGACGATCCCGGAAATGGTCGCTGCAAAAACTAATTGGTGATGAATAACATATAGAAACAGGGTTTTAATTTATGAATTATAAAGCAATAACGGAGTAGTTTTAATGTCATTGTTGGAGTTTATTTTACTAATCTTCTTGCTTTATAATCATTACGAAATTTCTTTTAAAAAAATAGTGCTTTATAAAAAATAATTGACAATCATCGAAGCATCAATACTTGAAACATAAGGTTTATTGAAGGAGTGTGTATCTACATTAAGTGTTGTCAACCAGAAGTTCTAATTAAAGCTTGTTGTAAAAGAAAGATTTTGAAGAAAGTTTGATATACTTTGATTGTGTTCATTAATATGATTAGAGGTAGAGGATTAAAGGAGTTTGTCATGAATATTTGAACGCATTGCAAGGTGAAACGTACACAGCAACGAGGGTGGGCGGACAGCCGGTTTATCGATTACGGCGCATCGCGCCGCTAAGCATCATCATAAAGCGTCGCGACGACGCAGCACGCTTTTGCGATTGTCAAGGTCCTTCCTCTTCTAGTATTTTGCTAAAAACGTCATCCTTACCCTGTGAAGATGACTGAGAAGTCATTTTCCTTAGATCTTTTGGTTATTGATTAGACTTGAATATTACCGGGGAAAGATGGCCGCCTGCTATTCGATGATTCTAATTGGCTGATTTCGACTGGCATTCACCAATCAGTGTGGAGCTTTCGGGCCACTGTTCAAATATTGTTGACCAATCACGATCTCATTTATTTGACGGAAACCCGCGTGTTTTGCCAAATGTTATGTCATTTCACGGATGCACCGAGAGGAGAGGAGTTGTTGAATAGGTTAAGAAATGTAATCAATATTTTGGTCCTCGAACATTCTTTATACTTGAATGAAGCGAATAGCTATTTGAAATGTAAGTAACACGTGTAATTTTTCGATGTATTTGGCGAGATTAATGAAGATTATAAAATATTTATACGAATAGATATAAATGTTATATATTTGGGTGAAACGTAGACTTCCTTTGTCTAAGGATAAATGTAGCGGGAGGAACATTTCACTATTTTCTATTCCTTTCAGAGGATGAAATGTGTGAACTCAACAATGTTTAATTTCGAATTTTTCAAATTTTCAAATTATTAAATTTCCCAAAATCCCAAATTTTTTAATTTTGAAAATTTAATATTCAAAAGTGAACGAATATTTAATCCTCGAAGTCACCATTTTTCCTAGAGAAGCTTTCGGTGTTCGCCACTATACAATCGCTGATATTTTACAGAAACATGTTTGTTTAACCCATTTGTATCAGCTACAGTGTGTTTAAGGTTTGTTGGTATTGCTCTTAGCATTGCATCACCGTTTCAAAAAAGTAGTCCCGTTTTGTATAACATTTCATTTGAAGCGATGACGAGATAAGAAACATTTACAATTTCTTTTTTATATGTTTTCTCTCGATTTATTACGAGATGGTTTACAATCAGTGTTTTTCTAACGATTAAATTTTTTTAAGTGAATAACGTGATAACGTTCGTTTTAGGTTTAAAGGCAAAGAAATCTTATCAAATTAGTAATAGCATATTCGATAATGACAGTCTAATAAAATGTTACAATGAGCTAAGCTTACTAAGCTTACGTATACATGTTCTTAAATAAATAGCTCCCTTCTCGGAACGTATATGAACTTACATATATGTATATGTACTTTTTTGCAACTGAAGTATTAAAGTACATGCAGATATTCAGTATTTAAATTTGTAAATATTAAAATGTGTAAATATTTTACACCCTGTTAATTAAAATAAAAACGTTTATTCTGCATTCCGTTTTGTTTTTTTACACTATTGTTTTTAATCTTAATTCGTTCTAAAGCGACGTTTTAGTGAAACGAAACTGACGACGTCTTCATTCGTGTTGTTTTTTCATCGATGGAAAGTAAAACAAATCATGGCATTGCTTTCAGTTCAGGGAACATGTTATTGTTCCGACTAAGGATTTCAGGACAAACCGCTCTCACACATTCGTTTGAATTTCCTTTCATGCTCGTATGTTTCCCGCTTTTTATCGAATAAGAAATTATTTCGCTAGAAGCATTTTAAATGGTAAAACTCTAGGTCATGGAAATGTGAGAAACTACGCTGCTTTTTGTTTTGTCTTAAATAAACTTTGTATAGTATCTCTATACTAAACTTCTTATATTATAGAAAGAAGTAATTGTGTTTTTATACTATTTAATAAGTTACAACATTCTGTATTAAGAATACTTGCACCTAAAAAAAAATTTGTTAATTAATTACTGATTTTCATTTGTAATGAGAGCATTCATGATTTAAAAAAAGAAGTATAAATTAATTCATGACTTTGTATTAGTATAATGTGTTTTTTAATGTAAGATTACTTTCTCATATTACTTCTCTCTGCATTTATATTCGGTTAAAAAAAGGTGTTATGTTCTGCTTAATTATTTTTTTTTTATAAATCGACTGATAACATTATCGTGGTTAATAACATCAAATTTAATTTCACGCACACGCATTTCTCTTTTTTCAATAAAAATATCTACTAAACAAGTGATTAAAATATCTGGAGTAAACAGTTACTCAAGCTTATGGCAAAATATCTATAAATTAATTTCAATTTATTACACGTTTATTTACGATTATTAATTAATAACTCATTGTTCATATGTAATTTTAATAAGATAAACGAATAGAAAAACATTATCGAAAATTATGGAAAATATAAGTTTTATGAAGAGCAAAAAAATTTCTCAAGTGCAATTCGTTTCGTAATTTAAAATATTCAATATTGTAATTTGCATACAACTTGCAGTTAGTGTGAAATAAACATGGAAAAGAAATATTGTTACTTTCTCTTCTAATTCAATTCTCTATTTACCTGTAGCATACATTTTGAGAATTTCTTCTTGAACATGTGGATCATTGCTATTATAAATAAATTATTAAAGATTCTTTAATTTTGTTCGACAGGAGATGTCGATGGCTGGGTATTAAAGGAATCAGGAGCTGACTGGAGAAGAATCTAGTCGCGCTCATTTGAATAACTATTGAGTATCAGCCAACAAACACACGCGAGGATCATGAAAATGGTGCTGTCTCAACGTCAGAGGGAGGAGTTGTAAGTTTAAAATTTCTTCGTTTTAAAATTCGAAATTTCAGCCGATTCACTAATCATACATCATTCAAAGTAAAATATAAATTATTTTCATAATTACAATCTGGTCTCGCTATATGGCTCTTTTTTATATGGCCCGTCGGACGAGTTCCCCTACAGACGGACTTTTACTAATGATGTTTCCTCATCATCATCAGAGAGATTTAAAAATTTCGAATTCAGAAATTTTCTGATTTAGCATTTTAACAATCTTCAAGTATAGACTTCTAAATTCAGAAATTTCAAATTTTTTATTTGAAATTTACAATTTTCAGATTTAGAATGTAGAAAATTTTTAATTTTCAGCGGTGATTACACGCTGAATGAAGGGAGTTCTGTTTATATGGCCCTTACTACATTTTCCGTTGTGCAGTTTCATCCAGAGCCATATAGCGAGACTCCACTGTATTCCATTTCCTACCTATCTTTGAAAGCTTTTGGTTTAGACTCATACTCTCCTTTTGAGTATTTTTATTTTTAAAATATATGCGAACTGAAAGTCAACGTATAGTGAAATGTAGTGGGAGAACTTAAACGTGTATCTCATCCCCACTATGCTCACGTCAATGTAATTATATAACTGCAATTTATTTTCTCATCATCGAAATTGTCTGATTCAGAGAATTAATAATTTATTAGTATATGCAAATCGCGTTATCACATAACAAGATTTACCATATCCTTGAAATCAATGTATTATGAGGTATTTTTTTGGTGATTGCTGTATATAGAATCTAATTAACTCTAAAATTTGAGGACAAAGTATTATTATTTATTATTACAAAAATTGACGTAATTATATTATTGAGATGTTTGACTGATCACAGGTTAAGAGTTAGAAGAGTCGCAGAACTGAAATTGGTGAACGATTAGCTGTATTGGTAGTTGTGAAACACGTGCTGAAAAGAAGCAGCACACTGCGTGATATTTTTATCGGATGATTACAGCCGGAGCATGTAGTGTAACGTGCGATGCATATTAATAAGGAAACAGTAACTGCGGATTACAATAATCGCACGACGAGAATGGGGCGTAGTGCGAGAATGGAGTGAGAATGGACTACTTCCCTGTAGTGTGGGTAATAGAGAGAAGGATCAAATGTTTTCTTTGATACATCGAGTTAGCAGTGGATGTTTGGTGACTTGCTTCAAAACAACAATGACATTATTCGTGGAAACAAATATCTGAAATGGAAAACAGTTCTTCTTGATTGACTCGTTCATGAAAATATTTTGGCGAGTTTCTAATATGCCAATATGAGATAATGCTCGTTTTATTGTGTTGTTGCGAATATGATTTTAAGCAACTTTCCTTTACGTATAATCGACGGAAAATTTTAGCTTTTAAAATATTGTTGCTATTACATTTAATTCTGCATATATCTACATGCCTATGGCTGTGTATGAATCAAAATTTAATTGCTGCTGCTCCACTATTTTTATAAATACATATATCACAGCGGCCGAATATGTACAACGGATTAGAAATTAAATTTACCCGATTTCAGCTATTTTTAATACAAAAAAATAAGATGTACTTAGTAGATTAAGTTAGAATAGGTCAAAATATACTGGTCGGTATGACATTGCTAGTCACGCAATTTAATATTCAAAATCACTGAAATTAGGTAAGTTTGCAATTTAAGTCCACCCGTTGTATATATTAATTTTCAGCCGTTGCGATGTATTTATATAAACAGTAGAGTAATCAAAAATAGTTTATCGCGAATATCCCGGAAACTATTATTTTCCGTTGGTTATGCTTAAGGAAAAGGTTGCTTAAGACTATGGCCTCAACATACTAAAGAAGTATGAAAATCATCTGATGGTGGTATATTAAAAATACTAGAATGTTTTATTTGTTTTATGCTACTAGAGTGAAAACTGTGCAAAATAGATGATAGCGATATAGATTGGTCATAAAGAGTGAAATTAAAGAACAGACAGAAATTCTTTTATATACTAAAAATAAAAATGATGTGCTGAAGTATTATTTTGAGTTCTTGCATGAGTTTTTCTCAGATAATTATTATGGTTTTTGATAAGATGAATACCTGTTTGAAAAATATGTACATATATTTTAAACTTTGAAATCACTGAAAAAATGCATTTATCAGTTTGTTATTCAATTGAAAAGTATACACATGGTATAAAAATTGTTTATTAGAGATGATAATAAATAGTAGAAAAGAATTGTTTTTATACAGTAAAAATAAAAATACTGAGGTATTATATCCTCATGATGAATTGGATAATATTATTAAAATTCATGCAATAAACATAAATTGAGGAGTTTGTAATGTAACAGAAAACATTTTAAAGCAAAAATAAAAATTAAAATATAATATTATACTTTCTTGATTTTAGTGAACATGATAGGCAGTCAAAAATGCTAACCCTAAAGTGTCACAGAATATTTATTAAATTTAAATACCAAATTTTAGCAGATTATGAATTATGAATTTTATAGCATCTGTGGTAACAACATACCTCTTCACAAAAAAGTATGATATATTATTTTAGCCATATTCGCATTCTGTGTTGATGTAGACAATTCATTGCACATAAATAAGAGGATTTTCTGTCAGAAACGACCATGAAAAGCGTAAGAGAAATCTCTGGGTTCTAATAATATGAACGATGGCTTGAAGCTTTCCTAACGAGATGTATAAGGTCAATAGTTCAGCGTAAATCAATTTTTATATAGAAGTACAGCGTGCATAATTGTTGGAATCACCGTGAAATTATTTGCGAGAACAGGAAAGGATCAAAGGGATTGCAACGCAACGAAATTTTATTCAGTAAGGTCGCATTAATCTCAGTCGAATACGCGAGAACAAAAGGAGCTATTGCGTACTAGCCAGCTTTCCTTTTCCTTGATTCTAAGCGATAGAGTTTAGGGATGGGTTTAGGAATGTGGTAGATAATCGGTACTAGAAAATTCTGTGCAAATTACAGTTTAATACTACAATCGTAACGCTATTTGGAAATAAATAGAAACTGTGAAATTAAAATTGATCAACTGCAAATTCCAGTAGGTAATTGCTTAAATGCAGCAAATAAAATGTAACAAAATCATTAGTAATTGTAACATTGCAGAAAGGAGAAAGAACTTTCACTGTTTCATGCATGCATTTTTGTAACATGGAAACTTTTCAAGCTATAGATCATCTAATACATGATGAAAATTTTTAGTAATGTATATATATTGTTCATGTTATCACATTCTTTCAGTTGCTTTAAATCTGTTATTTCAAATTATTAATATGTTTACATTAGAAAAATGTCTGTTAAAATTTTGTCATACAGGTCAGCGGATCACCGCGTCAATTATATTACTAACGCAATAGTGAGTCAAAAAAGTAATTAGACACTCTGTTAGTGTAGATATTTAAGATTTTCAATTCTTAAACACAATTACTTAAATTCCACAATTTCATTAAACCAATATTTCATTACGCTACTCTATAAAATAAAATCTATGTATTCTTTTACCGATAAGATATATTGCTTCGCATTCGTTCATTTTTTATTACATATTCATTTACGATCAAGAAATAGCTCAGTTAAGCAGGTTAATGGAACAGAAGTGTTTGTAACGTTGGCGAACCGATACACTAAAGTAACAATTTGAACAAGCCATACTAGAAAATTTTGTGTTATTGAAAAGAACAGCTCGGGTTATTTAGAAAACAGTTAACATGTTGACTGCTATGGTATGACCAACTTGTCGGATTTTGTATATTCAAATAGTTATAGTACAAAGAACACAACAGATCCTAATACTAGCCAATAATAATGGAAAGTACCAAACAAGTTCAAATTTAAAAAATTTAAATACTGTATTATCTACAATCTTAGGTACATAGACTCTACAAGAATACCAAAGTTAAAGTAATGGTCAACTATTTAAGATTGTTTTACATTTTAAACGATAAATACGATTAACATTTTGTAAAACTAATTCTTCATATATTAAATTTATAAGTAATACATGGTGGACATTCTGTAATATAATACTAACATACCTTTAGCTTGAACTAATAATTTACAAGCATGGCTACTTAAGATAATTTAGTAATGAAAGACGTTGGGCGTTATTATTAATACAGTGTTCTTACTTTTTTACTACATATATTGTTTAACTTTATTAACTAAATCTAATTGAAGAGAGCCATGACAAAATTTTTACATCTAACTTTAATATTATTATATGAGTTGCATGCTTAGGATTGTTATCAGTTTGGAAAAGGCAATAATTTAACACGTAAGCGTATGCATCAGGTTGCATTTAAATATATCCATTTATAAATATTTATAAATATCTATTTTATATCTCATATCTTGCATTGTCATTGCTCCATAGTTATCGATCTTCCCACCTGTAAGTAGTTCAATTTAGCTTGGTTATCATTTCAAGAACATACAACATAATATTACCGTTATTTGAAAATTATTAATTTAAGGTAAAGTTGTGTTAAAAACGACTGATGGCTCTTGCACAAATCCTCACTTTTTACGAAATTTCAGTTTTTTAAAGCAAAATTAAATAATTCCTAACTGTCTTTTTATAAAAAATCTGATGTATAAAAATCGTATTTATATTAACTGTTTAAATTTGTTAAAAATAGTATTTTTATTTATTGTGAATTTTTTTGGCTAGTCCTCTGGTTTCACAATCCATTACTGTGGTTGCATAATCTATTATTCTAGTTGCGCAAACGTTTATAATTGTTTATAGTTTGTTATACATATCACATAATAAATACAATGCAGCAGATATTTATTTAATATATTGCATCTTCAAACCTATTTTTTGGAAAACAGGGAACATACAATATTTACACACTAAGATACAGATATTTTACATTATGTCTTAATTTTAAAAAATGATGTTCACAAATGTTAGTTATATTTATTGTCAAAATTGTGAAACGATTCTAAATTGTCCGTCATTGTAATTTTAGAAATTTTAATGTGGTTGATCTTGCAATATATTTTAACAAAAATATTTGACGAGATGATAATTCATAATTTAATCATTAAACATTTATCAGTGAAATGTCATTGTCACATAAAAAATTAATAGAATATTAAACCAAACACTGTGTATTAATTACAACTGTACCTAATTAAAAAATACTTCCATTATTCAAGTCTGAAATATCCAAATTTCCACAAACTGCGCAGAAATTCGGGCAGTAAGTGTATAGTTTGTTTTCGAAAGAGAAATAAACAAAATTGTATACACAGCGTGTATTTTATGTTCGAATGCTGAGTACTAAATTTCAATCTGTTCAAACAGCAAAATTGAAGTGGTAAACTGTTGCTAATTTGAACAATTTTTTTATGAGCCTTCTACATAAAATGTACATTGTGTCCACCTAGCTATTAAACTATATATTGTGGATGTAATAAAACATAAAACTTTTTATATTTTCATTGCCAACATGACTCAGAAAAGATGGAAAGGAAATTTTACAACAATATTTAATAACATTGATACTTAAATTTCATTTTCGCCTACAATATGTGTCTAAAAATGCATCAGTGACCTACGATTAATTTCTCTTTTTTTCTGTACTTTCTTGAGACGAAAAGGTATATTTTAAGTGTTAGGTATACGATATAAAAGATGATCTATTTTGGTCTATAAACAACCCTCAAATTATTAGTTAAGCGAATACGTTTTAAGCAAAACTTACTGTTCTTCGTGGAGGTATTTATGGATCAAGCCTTGTCTAGGCATAGGCATCTTCAATAATTCAACATGAACTTATTTCTTTAAATGAAACTATACACTTTCCAGATAAATCAATTCTCTGATATATTCTATATAAAAAAGGTATTAGATCCGTAAAATGCTCTAAATTCATTCAGACATTTCATTACAAAATATTGTGAAATATTTCATAAAATATTGACTACTTTTAGTACTGAATTTTTTAACGTCTACAAAAATACCTTAAGTTTAATTTTAAATATTTTTGCCAGTAATACGTATTTATAGATTAAAATACGTCATCCTATAAAAATAGCACATGTAGAATATTTGATGAAATTCATTGACGCAAGAAATAAACGTAGAGCCATTATCTCTGCATACACCTAATATTGCGTGCACTCCGGGTTGCACGACCGAATCGACTAGACGCGAGGTTAATATACACGACAGCATTTTAGACTTTATTTAGGAAAATGCTAATGTACGGGAAGAAAACCCAACAATTTGTTGTAATATTCTAGAATTATCGTGTAACGTTTACGTGCAGTTTACACAAATATTGGGGCCCTTTCCTTAATAGTTTTGAAATCTGAAAATTTGTGGACTTTAGAAATTTACTTAGGGGTTTGAAAAAGTTGGAATTTAAAGTTTGAGGATTTGGAGACTTTGGAATTTGGGTTTTAAGGATTTGGAGATTTTGGAATTCGAACTTTAAGGATTTGGAGATTTTGGAATTCGGCTTTTAAGGTTTTCGAAGTTTGAGAACTTATCATTTAGATATTTAGAAATTTAGAAGTTTTTTGAAATTTGGGAACTTAGGAACTTGAGAACTTGGAAATAAATTTAGATATTTGAGAATCAGTGAATTTGAAAATGTGGAAATATGTAATGTCTAGTTTACACGAAGGTCTTATATCATCGTTTTCTTAAGTCGTGCACCACAGTCTGATATGCCTTCTTCTGCGTCGCCATTTTCCCTAGAGAAGCCTGGCATGTTCCACTATCGTTTAATACTTATAACCTTTCGGTTTTTCTCCATACCATGGTATTAGTAGAGCAGTAAAGGTATTAAGAACCTTGTTCTTTTTAATTATACAACGGTGTTATGGTCACCGATGACCCTGGTTGTAATCAACGCCTCTATCCGGGCTTCGGCGAAGATCAATAAGTCAGCTTGACAAAAAAATGCGTACTGCGTATCTGTGATTCTCCGGTTGAGGGTTGGGGTAAGGTTCGTAACAACCCCTGTTGGTATTAATACTAAAACGGGACATTATCGATTTCGGTGTCGATCGATGCTGACTAATTCTGGTGACGTCAAATCAGTCGTGGATCGACGCGTGTCGTGCGGGGGGAACCAGCCGCAGGAGAGGGCGTCTGTTGAGCACGCGCAAATAGCGGGATCGATAACACGTCGAACCAGCGGACGAAGGAGGAAGAAACGGGGAAACAGGGAAATGCAGACACCAGACACTGTAGGGAGGAGAGGAGCCGGTCAAACGTGTATGCTCCTCGTTCAGACTTTAGCCTTGGTCGCTGAATTTTGGGATGTTTGAACTTCGCAGTCTTTCATCTAAAACTTAGACTACGGGTTTTAAACCTCCTTTTTAATAACGATTGTTGCCTGAATGAGGTTAGCAAATACGACTTTAACGGGGTTTCTTTACAGGATTTCGTATGCATTTTATCCAAGTTTTAACAAATATTTGCAATAACGGCATTCATTTTACTAATGTGGGTTCTTAGTTTAAGCTTTATGTTCTAGTACTATGTCGTTTATAATCATTTAAAATGAGTTGTGTAATTTTTATTGTACACTAAACTTGTAATCTGGATTTAAACAGGTTTAAAGAATATTGAAAATTTAGGGAAGTATAACAGATTTCAAAGATTAGTTTTAGTGAAATTTTCTAACTTCATGAAAGTTTTTAAAAATTGTTTGAATTTGTTGTACGTTCAAAAAATATCTTCTGGAATAAAAATTAACGTCTTTTATTTCAAATGAACAATGTTAAGCAATATACTATTACAAAATGAATTGCGAACGTAAGTTTATTATAAATCTTGTTATATTATAAATATTTATTAAAGCCCACTGTAGATGAAGTAGATGAAAACCTTGTGAAGAGTCCATTTTATTTTCAAAAGATATAACTGTACAAAAAATAGTTTAATTATTGAAAATTAATTTCTTTTTTAAGTTCTCATACATTCTCAAATTAACAAATTTCCAAATTTAAAATTTCTAAATTTATAGATTTACAAAATACAGAATTTCTAAATTCCTGAATGTTTAAATTTGAGAATTTATCCTAGGAATATGTAGGAGCTTTCAAGATTACTACGCATTATGTCTAATTTGCGTGAGATCTGTTAATGGTGCGACCTTTTCTTTTATCGCTATTTTCCTTAGGTAGAGGGACATGAGAATTTCAGTCTCCCTCTGCACAAAAATGCGAGTTATGCAATAGAAGGTAGCCATCCCAGGAAATCTCGGATATTTCTTTTATGTTGTGTACAAATAAAAATCCGATAACAAACGACGTCGAATATCTGCGATATCATCCGTTTGTTTATTTTATACATAACGCCGGAGGCTCATTCCATAAAGCCAGTTTCAAGAATTGGTGGGGACAGTCAACTTTCAATATGTATAATGATGACCAACTTTTGCGACTTCGTTGAATAAAGACCGGGTGAAAGATCCTTTTTGCAGTTTTATTTTACTTGTGTAGGTTTCATGTACAAAATTGAATAATATTAAGGGCAATGCTAAGTTCTGGGTTAAGAAGTTAGTATTTTAAATTTTGAGTCTCTTGTGTTTTTGAAGTAAGTAGAACAGTCCCCAGGTTCACAAAGCCACTGGGAAGTTGGAAGTTTATAGTCAATTGTTCTGGGTTCTCAGAGAGTAGAGGGTCATAAGTGCAAACTGGACTGTTTTGGTACTTTCACATTATTATGCAAAAGAGGATTACCTGTATTTCTTCTTTCTAATTATTTAAAATTAGACTGAAATAGTCTACTAAATAAAACAAAATGTTCTGAAAACATAACATTTATCCTGTTGAACATTTATGTTTTCAATAGCATTGGAAAGATATATTTGCTAGGTATTATATTTTATTTTGGAGAATAGTTTTATGTTCTCAAAATCCTTGAAACCTGTTTTGCTTACATTCTCATTTTATAGTTCTACTATTCAAACTCCAAAATGTTCCTATATTTTGTATTGATTCTCAATAATCTCAGTCTTTGCTGATAACTATCTTTAGTCATTTTTGTAATATCGAGTTACTGGACAAAATGGAGGTTATAATTTATTTGAATCTGTATATTTTTAGAAAAATATTTACGTACAAAAATTTCTGGTAGACCTTAAAAATATAAGGTTAATATAGATCTTTTTTTCTTTTTAATTAACAATGTTTTTAGGATAAAGTAGTCAAGGAATTTGTACATAATTGTATAATTAAAAAATTTGTACAATTTTCCAAAATTTGTTCGGTTAGATTCATTACCAACCTTATATTTTTAAGTGGCCTCCAAAAGTAACATGCAAATATTTTTATAATTATATAAAATATATATTTTTTATTATAATACGCACTATGTTTATTTGTTTAAAGTTTTTGGCAAAGTACTTTCCAAGTTTCCTGAACCTCTGTATTCAAGTTTCAATAAGGAATACTAAAGTTACAGAGTTAAAGTACAGGAACGTGTTTGGAAACAAAGGGGTGAAGGAAAAAATGATGAACGGAGGAAAGTAAAGGGTTTCATTGATCATTACAGGTGGCCTCTTGGAGTATCTGCTCCTCTTACCAGGCTTCTTTTTTTAGAACTATCAAGTGAAATTCGATCTTCATTGTAAAATCGTTCATTAATCCATCTTGATATTTTAAGTTTGCATTTTGATGGATCGCTATAGAAACAAACTTAAAACTTTTGTGTTTGAAAAATTCGGTTAAAAATATTTGATGAAACACTACACTATAAGATAGCTTATTGTTAATGATAAATTAACCATAGTGCACGAAATGTTATATTATATTTGCTAATTTAGAAGAATTGAAACACTAAATTACAGCTGACAAAATAAACTTGTAAATATAGTTCTATACCAAACTATAGCTAATGAAATCACAAACTATAACTGGCATTTTTGTAATTTATAAAATAGTGTAAAATAGTAATTTATAAAATATCAAACTGTCGTTGATATTTCGTCATGGTTAAAAAGATACCTATAGTTACAATACCAAATTGTAGTTAATAAAACTTTAGACTATAATTGATATTCCAGTAAAGTCACACTAGAAAGTTAGGATAGCTAGAAAGTTATGATTGATGAACTACTAAATTCTGATTGATGTTTAATGAGATTACCACTGAACTATAATTTTAGTATAGTTAACAAAACACTGAAATGTATATAGCCAGAATATTAGTAAGTGTATTTTCATGCCAAGAAATAATTACAATAATAAATTCAGGCAACACAGGAGCGTATGGATTTGGTTCCAAAATGATACAAGTGTCACTAGAAGAAGCGACTCTAGGTTTCTTAACGAGGCAATGAGAAGCCAAGAAGCTGGCAGAAGAAGGTTGTTAACTGGTGAAAAGTGTGCATGAAAGTTGAGGAAGATTCGCCGGCTGCAATGAGACCTTGCAATCGATCGAGCTCCTCCCTGCGTTTGCCAACGTTTCACCCATTCTATTTCGTTAACGATGTAAGAAAGTGGAAAATAATAGGGGAGGGTGAAAGTGGTATGCAACACGATCGATATGAACCACCATGTAAGGGTTTCAAATGTTTGAAGGGATGGAATGGAAAATTATACCCCCTTACTGACATGTACTGCATTAAAAAAAAATAAACTGTTTGGTAGAATATTCACGAGAAAAGGAAGACCTTATTGCAATATTTTTTGTAACCCCTTATATAATGGGGTTGGGAACCCCATACGCTCAGGTAACTGGCGCTATTGTCTCAGCAACCGTCAGTTTGCTTGAGCCTTATAATTTACTAATTACATGCATTGATGTCAATCTTTGTTGGGGAATTAAAAAGGAAAGTCTCAGAATACTTTACGCTTCATTTTGACGGTAGCAATTAAGGATTAAAGCACTGTGTTATAGGAATTAATGCAGGCGAACAGATCAATCTTGCCATTTATCAGTTACATAATTTTACTCTGTTCACTTTATTCTGCACCATTATACTATTATAGTGTACTTCACAGTGAACTTCACAATGAAATTAGCTCCATTCTATTATTTTTTCCTGTTTTTTATTTTTCTCAACTGATCACATCTTTTGATAACATGCAATTTTGAAGCTAAGCTTTTGCTTCTTTTTCTGTTTAACTTTGACCCTTTATTCGTGTGATAAAATTGATACTAGTATTTATACTTCAGTGTTTTCTTAACTGTATTAAAATACCAATTATAGTATGTGCCTTAGGGTACAAGTTTATATGGAGGATAAAAAATGTGCAATCAGGACATTGCTAATGATAAATTCCCTTTAATGGTCATTGTGGTAAGTTACATTCTGTAATTGGAGGATCATAAAAGTACCTGCTGTAAGAAACTTAAATTCCTTTATGAAATGGAGCATTTATATTCTTTTGTCGAATTTAACGTGAAGGAAACAGGATAAATTAAAAAGTGAAAATTCAGTAGAATTTTTAAACTTTCCTCATTCTTTTAAAAAACTTAAAATTTTATTCTGCATTTTTATTCGCAGGCAATTTGGGTTACCATCTGATAAAATCCATATTCTCATAAAATATTGTCAGTAAAAGCGTGAAGAAGATGAAATCACGAAAACTCCAAGCCTCCATCAAAATGGAAGAATGAAATCTAATTGCATAAGTTATTTATTATCTGATATAAAATGATTGATATCTCAAGCATTTATTTGCTCACATTTTGAGACACCAGGTATATAATTGCCATACATTATCTAATATTATGACTCACGTTGCAAAGGGTGTTATATCCATATCCCATATGCATTAAATGTCGAAACAGAAAAGATATTTTTCATTTTACGCTGTTTTAACGGGGAAGCAGTTAACTGTTACGCTGTTTTATTACTGCTCTTTTCTTTTTGTTGTCCAAAGAAAGAGAATTGTTTACAAGAGTATTGAGCTCGTTCAAGTGGAAAACTCTCGTTGATCGAAATAAGAATCACTTTCTAAAAGCTGCGCATCTGGCGGTTATTCATACGTTTACGGGATTGCAATTAGAATTGCAATTAACACTTGCCAAGCGGTTTCATAGCAGTGAAATTAATTCGCATATCTTGCGCTCTTATACATGCCCCGTTAAGCGTTAATGACCAATTAATGATATAAACAGCACCGATTATCTGCTGAAACTTTTTCCTTAAATGTGATAATTGTATTATACGTTTCAAGCGTAAATAGAAAATAATGCATTATAAAAAGTATCATTCTACAATTAAATATTATTTTTATTATAACAAAAACTAGTTTGAAAACCTTTATTTGTTAAGGAAACTTAAATTATTATTATCATTATTAAAATTCAAACATTAATTTATTGTGCTGGAAGAAAGCATAATATTTTATATAGGGTGCTTTAGTAACTGATTGTACTGTAAACAAAGTGAAAATATAAATTAAAATTTGTTCATGTGACTTCATTTTTGAAAAAATTATATTTGAAAATTTTTTAAATTATTTACGAAAAAATTTATTATTAAATTAGTTATTAATGTATTACTAGTTCTTCTACATAATGTTGTTGGTATAATAATATGTACATAACTAACAATATCATAACATTATAATTAATGTTACAAGAACATTATAATTGTACTATAATAGTACTAATTTCAACATTATTAATAATTATATTTATTAATTTGTAGCAACTAATTTTTTCATGTTAACGAATTTAAAATATCATCTTTATTATTTTGTCATAAATAAATATTCTTTCAATCGTACAAATTTAATTTCCAAAAAAAAAAAAAAGAAAAAAAAAAGATAAATGAAAGTTGCAAGTAAAAAAGAATCTACATTTTTTATTTGTTTTTGCAGATCACTTTCTTTTCACTCGTATCAATACTGAAACACCCTATATAAACCTGATAACATTTCCCTATGTAAATTTGATTAATTCAAAAGAAACTCCAAGTTTCTTATCGGAAGATAGAAGATAAAATGTATATAAAAGATATTTTCTCAACGTTAATTCATTTGAAACAGTCTTCAAGGAAATTCTGTCGATGACTCCAAGTGTAACAGACCAACGAGGTGCATTTCTGACGGCGATGAGAAACCTTATATCTCGTGTACGTGATACCCGCTGACAGGTGTGCTAAGGTAAATGGAAAAAGAAGATCCGAGGCAAGATGGAAAGGGGATCATCTTCGCATAAAAGACGATCAACCGTAGCGAGCCTTGAAATTCACACAAGGAATAAAATAACATGAAGATGCCACTGCACAGCAATTTCTGGCCCTCCAAAAATATCCAGGACAGCAATTGGATCAGGATATTGCCTGAGGATTGGTGCCGCATGTTCCGAACTTTCTCCATGGAAGATTAATATCGATGCCCAAGCCCAAAACACTTGAATAATTAGCGAAACGTGCAGGCTGGTATCGGGAACGAGGAGCATAGTGGTTTTTCGACGTGGATCTGATTTATTCTGTTGTGTCCCGTTCGGTGAAGTGAAAGGTCTTGAATCGCCGAAGGAGGAATCGATCGCGCTTTCCGGCTTCATTCGCTTTGTTTGCCGGCATTTGAACGAAACACGCGCTGATAATTCGCTATGTACTTACTATCATGTGGAAGCAGGTGAACAGGGACGAACGACCGACTTCAGGCCTTTCACCCCGGCATAATTCTGCCCGACTTTCAATCTCTTTTCCCACGTATTCAACCTGCGGCCTCCGTTGTACCTGCCTATACCGTGGGTTGTTTTCGGTTAAATGTCATTCTTTAATTCCTTAATCACATCAAATACTCATACAGATACCTAAAGACAATATTGTGATAATGGACTCAGCCAATGACATTTGCATTCCTTATAGATGTAATTTTCTGATATTACTAGCAAGAACATGTCTTCAGAGTTGGAGGCTGTGCACATGCCATTCTTGGGTTCTTCAATTACATCAAATAATGTGTCTGCCAGGATTTTTGAAGATAATACAATAATGTTAGTCATTACTGTTAACGTTAGTATCTTAGTCCATGGCATTTGCATTTCTTTCAGATGTAACAATCTGATATTACTAGTAAAAGCAAGTCTCTTTTCTTATGGAGTGTATGCATGTCATTCTTTAAATCTTTGGTTACATCACACAATGTGATTAATCAAATTTGTTAAGGTATTTCTATAGGAATGTGATGAGTAAATGACACTCGTGTTCCTTTTAAATCTAATGTTTTAATATTCCCAGTGAATATATTTTCCAGCTTTGTAATATATGTGTATGTAATTCCGTGGTTCTTTAATAATATCAAACAATGTATTTGCTAAGATTATTGGAAATAATACTCTTAGCAAAAGCAAATATCCTAGCTTATAGGATGTGTAAATTTCTCAATTCTCTAATTACGTCAAATAACATAACTTAAGATTTTTAAAGATATTGTTGTAGTAATATAGGTAACGAATAGCTTTTGTGTTTTGTTTATATGTAATATTTTGATATTCCTGTTAAAAGTGTATTTCTTGATAATATATCTTGTCAGGTGCATACACATCATTCTTAAATTCATTGATCGTATTAAATAATATGATTAATAAGATTTCTGAAAAATGATTATAGTAATGTAATCAGCAAATATCATTTGCAGTTGTTTTAATAATATTATGATTATATTACAATACATTATATAATTATAATACATATAACATAATAAAAGTATGTCATCAACACTGCGGCAAAGTGTAAATGCCATGAGAAATGTGTGTATGCTTCATGATAACTTTAGTACTGCATACTGTTAAACTGTTTGAAATGTCGCAGGAAGTGTTTCATATAATAGGAAATTTTTAAGCTCAATTATCACAATGATATATAGGTGTGTCAGTACTTTCTTGATGTATTTGTGTGTAGAGAATGTGTTAAGTGTTTTGCGGAACATTGTCTTGTAGAAAGAATAGAGTCAAGGAAGTGCAAAGAAATTCTCAACTTGTTTCACACGTTGGTGCGATGAAGAAAGTTCGGAAAACGAGGTTCTGTGAAATGAGACTAGCAAACTATATCTCTATAAAACGTCAATATTTTATTTTACCATGTTTTCACAGTTTATATTGTTAACAATAGATTTGAATGTGCGTAACAATTCATCTATTACTGGAAAACAGTCCAGCTAGACCAGTGATAGATTGAAATTTAGAATAGTTGAATATAGAATGTACATTTAACTTTATTGAGGCCATGAAGTTCTATGAAATTAAACTTTTAATGATATTATGATTGTATTAAAAACTCCTGGTATGTAATGTTAAATGCAGGTAAAAATATAGATTTTAGGCAATTGGACTTAATCCTAGAAGTGTTTTATATTCAAAGCGATAGTATATCTATGAGAAATTTATGTTAATGTTTTGCATGTAATATAATTACATTATTGGATGTTACATTTTCTTACAACAGTTTAGTAAATCTGAGAAATTGTATTATTTTATAATGTTATTACAAGTACCTCGAAAGAGATCTTTAAGTGTATCATATTTTAAATATAACAAGTATTTGTAAGAATGGTAACAAAATGTAGGTACTTGGAATGTCTGCATTAATGTAACAGTATCAAGGTGATGCAAGACGAATCACTTTGAGTCGTCGATTGCTGCAAGACAATTATTGATGAATTATTCGTGTTGATTAAACGAACCTTTCGATTGCGAGGTCATATACAACGAAGTAGGTAGTTGCTTGCCAAAAGTTTGAGTGTATAGTTATGCCATTCTTTCAGAAATAAGGCGATCGCGGACTATCTCAGCACTAACGGCTATCAAGATGCACTCGAGGCGTTCAAGAAGGAAGCCGATATGCCTGGGGAAGTGGAAAGAAAATACGGAGGCCTTCTAGAGAAGAAATGGACATCGGTAATACGCTTGCAGAAGAAGGTAAGAGGATTAGCGAATTTAGAGTTATGTGTTTATACAGATAAAAATATTGCCTTGCCACATTGATACAGCATGCTATCTTCTTAATTTTGATAAATGTGGAAGGTGTATATAAATATCTTACATATTCATTAACATATTGATAATAAAGCCTATAATTATATTTTCTTCATTTTTATTAATTTATTTATTAATCACATTTATTAAAATTAGTTGAACTTCCATTTACGAGATTCATAGCATGCTCCAAACTTTGAAAAATCAAATCGCCTCAATACTTTGAAAATGATTTGTAGTGTACTGACTAATAATGCCTTTATTTGCAATATCAAAGTATATGTATATGAGGCAAAACATTCATCATTACTGTAAGTGAAAAATGAATATAGTATGGTAGAGTTGCAGTGTTGATATATATTTTTTATATTGTAGGTAATGGAATTGGAATCCAAACTCTCAGAAGCAGAGAAAGAATTCATCGAAGGGGCACCAACACGTAGCAAGAGATCACCATCTGAATGGATACCAAGGCCACCTGAAAAATTTAGCCTTACTGGACACAGAGCTCCCATAAACAGAGTTATTTTCCACCCAGTGTTTAGTCTTATAGTATCTGCCAGTGAAGATGCCACCATTAAGGTAAAATGATAAGCAACCTTAAAGTTGGACATTATTGGCAAGCCAGTAGTTATAATTACATTGTTACTATTGGAATACCAGTTTATTCTGATAAACTTATGGAATCATGAAAGTTTGTTGTTAGAAGCATTATCGCATTACAAATAAGTAGTGAATATAAAAAGTTAAGGTTACTAATAGTTGAATGTTAAATGATGCAGTATTGTTTTTCTTCATGAATATTTAAATGTCAATATTGCTTTCTGCTCCCTGTTTAAAGTTTATTCTATACACTATTTCACACACTGGTTTTGAAAAAGTAGTGAGTTACTTTCAACTTTCCCCGTTTGTTACTAAGAGTCAACTCTACTAGTTTTTGTTGAAACTGGTTTTCTTATTCATGATCGTGTCATCCAGGTATGGGACTTCGAAAGCGGCGAATTTGAAAGAACATTGAAAGGACACACTGACAGTGTACAGGACGTTTCATTTGACGTCTCCGGAAAACTGTTAGTCTCTTGCAGTGCAGATATGTCTATTAAGTTGTGGGACTTTCACCAGTCTTTCGCCTGTGTGAAAACCATGCACGGGCATGATCACAGTGTGAGCTCTGTCGCATTTGTGCCACAAGGGGATTTCGTAGTGAGCGCCTCTAGGGATAAAACCATCAAAATATGGGAAGTGGCGACAGGTTATTGTGTTAAAACATTGACAGGGCACAGAGAATGGGTACGAATGGCCAGGGTTAGCCCCTGTGGAGAATTAATTGCTAGCTGCTCGAACGATCAAACAGTACGAGTATGGCACGTAGCAACAAAAGAAACAAAGGTACTTGTTATATGAATATAGAATAAAACATTCCAAAGCTTACATTTTCTAAATACTCGCACAGTCTACTATTACTTATCCATTTATCTACATTATAAATGTATGTAAGTGTTGGGAAATGTACTAAAATACTTTTATTTGTAGGTGGAACTTAGAGATCACGATCACGTTGTGGAGTGTATCACATGGGCACCGGATAGTGCAAGAGCATCAATCAATGCTGCAGCAGGGGCAGACAATAAAGGTGCCCATGAAGGACCTTTCCTTGCATCTGGTTCGCGGGACAAGGTAATCCGCGTTTGGGATGTCGGTGCCGGCGTTTGTCTCTTTACTTTATTAGGACACGATAATTGGGTACGTGGCATCGTCTTCCACCCCGGTGGCAAGTTTATCGTCAGTGCGTCTGACGATAAGACCCTGCGAGTCTGGGACACACGCAATAAACGAGCAATGAAAACCCTCGAGGCGCACGTTCATTTTTGCACTTCCGTCGGTAAGTAGAATCGAAAAATTAGTTAAATAGATACAGGTTGCCTCAAAAATAATGAAAAGTTAAGATATATCAACACACTTGCTTTTAGACTTTGCAACTTTTGTCAGTTAACAATTTATTCAAGTTTTACAAAATGTTTAAGTTTTGTATAGAACATTTAATAATAAAAAGATATTAATATTTCTTTAGGAACTAAAGATTATATCGTTCTGCCTCATAGATGGATTATAATTTATAAAGATATATTAGTGGGATGGAACATACGAACATTATCTTATTTATTATCTAATATTACGCTTATTGCAATATTGTTGTCCCAGTTATATCTTCTTCAGGACTTCTTCAGTTATTTTTAGAGCACCCTGTACATGCAATTTAATCTAAAAATTCCCAGCAGGACTGATTACTGCCTCTAAGTTTCTGTTATATTTGTTGATAATTAGTATTAAAGTAATTTTACTCTTGCAGATTTTCACAAAAGCCATCCTTATGTGGTCACCGGTAGTGTTGATCAAACGGTGAAAATTTGGGAGTGCCGCTAGTCACCAAAACATCAGGGTTTCTTTGAACCTTCGTCGAGAAAGAGAGATTGTGAAAAAAAGGCGAACGATGCGCGTCGAATTCGATGGAAACGGCCGAGGGAGTAAGATGCTACAAAAATGTTATCGTACATACTACTATTATTAATATTAATATTATTATACACACATAAACACGTACGATTAAGAGCTCTTTAATTAATTTATAATAAAATACAATTAGTAATTATTAATATTACATATACGTTTTACGGTAACGAACTGCACGATTCGAGGAGAGTCGGTTGAGGTTAGCTCTTTCTCGCGAGGAGGACATTGCCATAATTTTGTCGGCGGTAGATAAAAAGGAAAAAAAATTGTTTCGAGCATCTCAAAATTGTGTCGCAAGAACACTTGCTTTCTAGAAACGGTTAACTATACATCTAAAATGTTTCGCAGCGAAACGCGTAATGGAATGAATCGAATGAACGCAGTGCATTCAAATGTGTCGTCCTCCTCCTCGAACCGCCGACGGTGACCAGAGAATTTCGACTGTGCCGTATCTCCAGAATGTCACGGTCACTCATTCTCGTTTGCTACGCTGACCTCTCTTTGAACGTTCTTGACAATGTAAAATCGGAAAATGACACCGATACGTATGACACGGACGCGCGTATCTACTCGTATACACACATACGTAAGAGAGGAAAATTCGATATGTTAGCAATTATAATGTATTGATCGTCGTCAATAATTTATTCAACATTGATCGAGTGCGTAGCATGTTCCTGGTACAAAGCAAAACACGATGTAAAGCAAACGAACGTGGCAAACGGGCAGGCAGATTAGCGCTCTACGACGGTATAAAGAAACAGGGCATTAGAGTGAGAATCGAGGAGCGTCCGTTTGGAACGTTTAAGCTATATTTCAAGTTACATGCTGCGTATGTCAGTGTATGTGTGTACTATTAACGTCGAAGAACCATTTGAATCGTTCCCTAAAATGTCGAACAAGCGAACATCTAACAAGATCAGCCAGAGACGAACGCAACCCAGAAGAAACTACTGATCAGAATAGATAGAACCGATGAAAAAATAAAAACGAAGAGAAGTAGGACTTCGACAGTGCATGGCGTCCAAACAACGTGCATTATTAACGATAATACTAGAAGAACGAGGGACGGCCGAGTGAAGCGTGCGGATTTGTGAAAATGCAAAAAAATATATACTAATGTGCATTCGTACAGAAGTATTTGAAGGGCGCATAATTAGTTGCGTGGGGTCCTGAGACATGTGAGGTACTAGTTGTATATTTAGCTCTAAACTACTATTAGCCGGTAGTGCAGACGTAGACAAGAAAACCAGAAAAAAGGGAATAATAGAATCAAGCCGCAAAAGAACGATTGGTCGGTACACACATTTACGCAAGGCATATTTCGACAAGATCTCGTATAATAATTGCTTAATTAAGGCCAATTTTTCCTAACCATTTTTCTTCTTCGTCTATTAATATGCGCCACTTTTCCCTCTACCCAACTTCCCCAACAGAGCCAGATACCATTCGACTCAATGTGGTACTAAATTATTTTGATGAACAAATAAAAACGAACTTCTCATTGGAGCCGTGTGACATCGTTATGCTGTATTACCTGTGTGTTTCGTCATCGTTCGTGCATCGTTATTTGCCATTTTTTTTCTTCTTTTCAATCCATTAATAATAAAACCTTGTAGCAATCACGATACTTGGGCGTTCTGTTCTTTTGGGGAACTCCCTGTGTGTGTGTGTTGTTGGCCGGGTTTAAAACTTATGGAAATTCATCCGTTTGGGCAAAGTCGTTCCTCCGTCTGTTCCGTTCTTTGTTTTCTTCTCCCGACAAAATTATTATAGCACTCTTGTACAAAAGAAAAAGGTACTTTGGAATCGGAGCGTGGCGAGATCGCGCGAAGCAGAACCAGGCTTTCCTTCTTTCTCAAATGACCGACGTGCTCCTCGATTTCGCTCGCGAGGGTTGCATGGCACTCGCAAGTTTTTCTGTGGACGAGCAATGCGTACGATTTAAGTCACGACTCCGCAGTACACGCATGTCAGTATTTTACATTTATAATAGAGAGAGCGAGAGAGAGAGCGAGAGAGAGAGAAAGTGAGAGAGAGAGAGGGAGAGAAGCTTAATATACGTATACACGGACACGCATACACACGCATATATATATTTATAATTCGTATAAATATATATGAACATATACATACACGAATACATACACAAAACATAATATGTATATATGCACAATTATGTATATATCTATGTATACACGTAATTGTGTATATATGTATATGTATATATAGACACACACAAATATATAATTGTAATTGAGCAGTGGAAACGAAAAAAAAAAACACGCGTACCGAACGGATTATGATTGTTCGGTGTTTATACGTAGGATGACGTAATAAAAGTAATGTCGTAGCTGCTTTTCGTAAATTTCGTCGCACTTGCTTTAGTCAACTTTTTTCGCTTTTTCTACCTGCCCTTCGCGAAATGATACTGACACGTTAAATTAGAGTAACAATAAAGTGTTGTCATCATTTGTGATATACATATATATATACATACACGTAATTCGTGAATTGAGCTTTCATCGAAACCCTTGCGTTGTGAACTTTAGAAAAATATTAGTGAACCCCATATAATAGAAAGGAGGATGGAGATACAAATATTTCACTAAGATGGCCCATTGCAATATGTGCGTCAATTTAATCTAATTTTATTTTATGAATATAACATGGGAACAGCCTGAGCTGTTGAATCTTACGTATACTTATATACTTTTATAAAATTTTTATAAAAGTTTTAAGATTGACGGGTCTACAATTATTTGAGATTATCTTATAATGATAAGTAAGTTCTAGTATCTTATTTAATACTTATTGTTATTACAGAATTATGAGATACTGTTATAGATGTAACTTTGCGTTTATTTGGAGTATGGGACCCATGTACTTTTAATTCTTTATAATATAATACTGAATATTTATGTAAATATTACATAGTTAAGACAACCGCTCAGACATTTGATAATAATGTTCATGTTAAATTCATAAAATGGGCTAATTAAAATTGATGATTTCAATCCTGTGTGAGGTTTTTGTCAATTGTAAACTCAAATTATTTGACATTTTTTGTCGTATTTTTCCTCTCAGAATTTTCTAGCAGTTACTAATTAAAAAGTGCAACATTTAAAACTTGATACAAATTGTAAAGAGTATTAAATGTTTATTCCTTTTAGTTTCTTTCATTTTTTGTTATTATGAATAATAATAGTAACTTTATGTTGATTTTTGTATTAAACCGAACGTCTTTATAACTTACAAACATTTTTTTTTTAAATAACACTAATTTATTGTTAGTTTAATACAAATGTATCAATTAATAATGATGTATATACTAAGCAGATAAATTTATTTGTTTATTATCTATTTAATTTTATACAGCACAGTAGGAAATAATTTTTAAGTTTTTACATATTAGTAAATGCTGTATTTAAAATGGGATAATCTTGTTATTCCAAAACATTTTTATATAATTGTACATTAAAATTTTTGTCTAATATTTTCACCCATGCAGCATGAAAAAGGTATAGTTTCTTTTCTATACAATGGAAGATATTCAGGTATATGAAATTGTACGCAGAAACATAGTAAGTATTTGTTCCAATAAATTAGTTATTTCTTCACTTTTTGTTTCAATATAATTTGAATTATAAAATTTCATGACTATGTACAACGAGAATCTTCAAACGATGCAAGTAATCACGTGTAGATGTATTTTAAAATAATGAAATTAGATATTTTAAAAGAGAATTTCTTTTATTAAAAAATAGTTTATTTAATAATATAAAAATACTTTGTTACTTTTTTTTACAGTTCTTAATTTCATATCGATACGCAGTTTAGAAACAGCACTGCTAGCGCCATTTTGTGGTGTTCGCTGAAACTAACGAAACAGAAATTGTTTTCATGTAAAATCAACAATTCTTGTTATATGTATATTATTATTGGGCGAAACTTCGGAAAACCGTCATGCTCCAATATCGACCAAATTTTGTAAACTTCATTTTGCGAAAGGAAATATCTGTGAGAATGGTTTTAAGTAACTCGAAATTTTTAGCACTCCATTGTTATTTCCTATATTATCGACAAGACACAGTATAGTGTGTGAACTGTTCTGAACAGGTAATGCGCACCTTCTGACCCACAGAATATATTGCAAGCAACATTTTTACGCCGATAATATATATATTAACAGTATTCAATAAAACTACACGAATTATATGTATATGCACATGCAAAACAAAAATATTAAAAAACTTCTATTTTCAAAATTTTGTTTAATTCGCTGCATCATTTTCAGAATAGTTGATCGTCAATAAGGTAGGAAATGATAGAAAAATGGTAAACAAATTTTTTTCGAGTCGCTAAAAATCGCTTTTACAGATGTTCCCTTTCTTTAAAAGGAGCTTGTTTGAAGAATTGGACATGATTTAGAGCAGGGATCGGCAACCTTTTTCGGATGGCGGGCCATTTTCAAAATAAAATTTTTTATGCGGGCCACACATTCAAATGTAACTTAAATATTGCTTTTATATCATATACGAGTATAAATAAATTAAAAATAACATGTATTTCTCATTACCTATTGTAGTGAAACGTCATACGGTTGTCAATATGAACGTGTTTATGTGCAAAATGCACATATGAACATACAGTAGCAAACTGACGAAATGAAAGAATGCTACACTTGTTAAGCGAACCGTCGTATTCGCTGGGGAGTGGGGACTAAACTTGCGCAGTAAAATAGGTTTCCCAATATGCTTCTGTTAGCGCGCTTTTTTGTCACTGGCCACATTTCGGCACGCTCACGCTCTAAGTTTGTTGATTTTTCCTAAAATTATATTGGTGCTTTGACGGGCCGCACAAAAAGTTGCAAAAGGCCGCAGGTTGCCGACCCCTGATTTAGAGCATAACGGTTTCCCAAAGAACGGTCAAAATTACTATGTTACCAACACAGTTGATTTTGTACCAAAATTGCACCTTAGGTAAGGAAGAATTCCAAAACTGCCATATCGATTGGAACCGATTTAAAACACGAACACACTACATGGAACATGTTTATGTACATATAAAAAAAAATAGCGAAACTGGTGAAAGTTGAAAAAGAAAAATGAATTTCAGTACATACAATAATAACTTAACTAACATTTAAAAAATTAGAAAAAATATATAATTTATATTTATCTTTTGATATCATATAAAAATGTAATAAAACAAAATTTTATAACCAATGCACGCATAAAAGTTAATAAAAATGCTAAATTTTAATAGTTATAATAATAATTTGTTAAATAAACAAATAAAAAATTAAAAGTTTAAATAAGAAATGTCGATATTACAAATATAGGTATCAATGATGTCATTGCACGATATTGGTGGATTATATGATAGCTGATTGGTCCACGGATCACCTATCATTGATAATTTGACAGGTCATAGGTGTTTAGCATTGTTCAAGGTACCTGGTATTGATGCACTGACGTGATACCTGATTGGTTCGCGGTTCGCCTATTACTCTCACCTTGATAAGTATCACCGGTGCTCAGTATTGTTCAAACTGCCGAAGTGTTCGAATCGACCGTGACATCTTGTACCGGTACGAGTCAAAGTGTTAATTAACCGATCGTGTGTTCATTCCTGTGTTACCTAGTGTATTAGTACAAGTGTGTGTTTTATCAAGTTTTTAGTGTACATACGGAGGAGTATTAACGTGTTTTTTGGTGTGGTTTCCCATATACCTACGGGCTTACTAGTGTGTAGGGATACAGTAGTGTGTTTTATGGTGTGGTCGTTTAACTGTTTCAACACTTTTTTGGTGACTTAGTATATTTTTTGGAGTGGTTATTTAAATGTTTTTGCAAGCATTTACTAGTGTTTTAGTGTTTTATGGAACGGTTATTTAAGTGTTTTGGTAAACTGTCACTAATGTTTTAGTGTAATTTATGGAACGGTTATTTAAATGATTTTACATACATTTACTAGTGTTTTAGTGTACTTTATGGAACAGTTACTTAAGTGTTTTAGTATACTCTATGTAACGGTTATTTAAATGTTTTGTTAACGGTTATTTAAGTATTTTGACAAACTGTTACTGGTGTTTTAATGTGTTTTACAATGTAATTACCTATGTATTCCGTTATATTTATGCAAACGTTCTACCATATTCTACAAAATAATTACTTAAGTTCTGACATACACTACCGCTCATAAGTATGTGGACACTTACATTTTCTTGAATTTCGGATACATATTATATGTTTTTATTGTTAACCAAAATCGTTCATAAATTCTAGTATTAATATGAATGTAATGTATTATAATATTTACATGTATAATAACTATTGTTATTGCAAAATCCTATTCTTTGGTATTGTTATGTAAGAAATGTCTCACAGTATCCTATACAATTCTCCCCATTCCACTAAAAAGCGTGAAATAAAATACTTTTAAGAAAAAAAATACGCCGACTTCGAAATGCACTAAAAAGTATAAAATAATTTCTATTTCCTAATGAAGTAATTTGTATTTCATTCAATCATACAATTACGTAACAGATATGAATGAAACCTATTTACTCGTTAGGTAGCATATTAAATGCATTTCAACCTTTTCGGAGGCGAAAATACTGAGGTATTCTTAATTTTGCGCCGCCTCCGAAAAGGTTGAAATGCATTTAATATGCTACCTAACGAGTAAATAGGTTTCATTCATATCTGTTACGTAATTGTATGATTGAATGAAATACAAATTACTTCATTAGGAAATAGAAATTATTTTATACTTTTTAGTGCATTTCGAAGTCGGCGTATTTTTTTTCTTAAAATTATTTTATATGATTTTAGTTGGAGTTCGAACTTTTCGGATTTCTTAAGAATTTTATTTCAAGTTTTAAGGTTTCAAACCTCATCGTAATTTTATTTCAAGTTTCTTTGAAATAAAAAGTTTCAAGTTTTCTGAATGTTATAGTGATTTTATTTCAGGTTTTGAGGTTTCACACATCATCGTAATTTTATTTCATGTTTCGTAGTTTCCAGAATTTTATCGTGAATTTATTTCAGGTTTTGAGATTTCAAACTTCATCGTAATTTTATTTCGACTTTTGTAGATTTCAGAATGTTATCGTAATTTTATTTCAGGTATTGGGGTTTCAGACCTCATCGTAATTTTATTTCAAGTTTCGTAGTTTTCAGAATGTTATTGTGATTTTACTTCAGGTTTGAGCTTTCTGAATCTTGTTGTAATTTTATTTCCGATTTTGATTTTTCCAAACTCAAATGATTTCCATATTCCAAGAGTTGCCTTTCGAATCAAAAAAGATTTCGTTCATTCTCCTTCAATTTCATATCTTAATTTCATTTATCTGTTTCAGGTTTTTATTTCAAGTAAGTAATTTAATGTTTCATATGTGTCTAATTACATTTGTCTGTTTCAGGTTTTTATTTTAAGTAAGTAATTTTTAATGTTTCATATATATCTTAATTATTTTCGTATGTTTCAGAATTTTATTTTAAACAAGTAAGTGAATTATTCATATGTGCCTTAATTATTTTTGTATGTTACAGGTTTCTATTTTATGTAAGTAGTTTTTAATGTTTCATATATGTCTTAAATACATTTTTATGTTACAGGTTTTGATTTTAAGTAATTGAATATTTCCCAAGTACATTGTATTTTTATTTGCCTATTTTTATCGAGTCGACTCCAGTTTTATTTCTCTTTTATTCCGAAAATATGAATGCTTCTCTGTTTCCTCTTTTTATTGTTACACCCAATTATTTTATAGGTAATAATGAATAGATCATCATTGAAGACTTCCTTCGAGAGATTTCATCAACTAATGCGCTAATTTTAAGTAATTTTAAGTTAATTTTAAGTTGCGTCTATTGTAATACATTGTAGTATGAATGAGTGTGTGAAATGCGTATCCGCGAAGATTGAAGACATCGATCATCGAGGGATTATCGAGGGATGCATCCGTTAGTTTTAAGTTGTATGCTCGTAGGCGGACGGGTGGGTTCCTGTAAGTGCTTCTCATTCTAACTTGCACTCATCTTCACAACTCTCAAACTTTGTGTGCGTTAGATTGTAGTATACCCAGCTATTTTTTGTTAATCGTTCCGAACCCAAGTGGATCATTGGGGATTCATAGCGTTGTGAACACGCGGCAGAGGTGAGCTGCAAGTGCTGGTGTAGCGCCAGAAACACATCTCTGCGGGGCCGATCGATTGATAAACCATCTCGATCTGCCGCCTCACGGCGTGGGTATCCTCTCAGTGGTCAGCCTTACTTCAAACGTAAACGGGGAGAAATGGGAAACCCTCCGCAGATGTGTTACTCGTTCTTGCCAGTATTTTCGGTTCATCTCTGTCTCGTGATTCACGTAAGCCACTATGCGACTACCCTTTGACCCATAAAGGCGAGGTTCACTTGGCGAAAAATACTGATCTACCTTTTAGTAGAAAGTTCTTCTAACTTTCTTTTCTTCCCCTTGCTTTTTTTCCGTCGTTATAGATCATACGAGTGCAATCTTAGAATGAGAGGTACGCGTGCGGCGTTTAGAATAAGTGTGTTAATAAGAGTGTGAGCGTGGGATCCCATGAATGCGTATTAAATTAGAGCCAACGGACTAAGTAGAGTCAGAACTCATTTATCCTTTCGATAAATGAAGTTGCAAATGGCGGGTGGTAGGGATTTGGAGTTAGGGTGGGTCACTGTTGTAGCAACCTGCACGTGGTGTGACCTAGTAATCGATATCATTTTCTAAATATTTTTCACAAAATGAATTTTAGAAAATGATATCGAGCTAATAGCTACGATTTACGGTTAATTATGATTTTATTTATTCCACATTTTCCTTTACGAAAGTGGACTGAGGATAAGGGCTCGCTAAATGCACTGTTCGAACTTCCGAGAGTCGTGCGTTAAACGCAGATTAATCGAATAGCGCCATCTTTCCAGCAAATATGGTGAATTACACGTTTCCGAAACTGTACTTTTAATAGTATCCATCTTCTACAGCCAGTTAGCGCTACATACGACAAAAATCCTTATCAAAGAGTAGGGATGAACTCTATGGTTGTACTTCACGGAGTTCAAATGTAATGATTTTCAAACATGGCTGTCGTAAGAAAAATCGGAATATTATCAAATACTTTACTTAGGAACAATGTTCCTCTTATTCAGATTACCAGAGGCAATAAGGATTTTCAAACATTTTTAGATTTTTGGAAACGTGAGTAATTTATTTGTATAAGAATGTTCTTTATATGATATTTATCATTATCCTCTGAGAGGTTAAATTATTTATTACATAATTGTAATTAAATATGATTTTGTTATTACAATTATATGACATGTTGATATCAAGGACATATTTGTCAGAAGCATGAATGACATATTGATATAATGCAGATGTAATGAATATCGATAGCTGCAAACAAATGTATAATTCAAAATAAATGTAGTCACTATTTAACTTAATGAAAACTTATTACTTGTATTCAAAAGTTATTGTAATAGTTCCTTATATTTTATAATGCAAAAACTGTTGTTTTATTCTCTTTCATATTTAAGATTTTATTATCTATTTGAAATGAATTTGAAATTCATCTATTTTCGTGAAGTTTGAAATGAATACCATTAGCAAATGAATTAAACAAATTCATTAGCAAAGCAAGATTAATTACAATGAAACAGATTTATTAAATATTTACTTGCTGTTTCAGCTGTTGGAATGAGGCCCCATATGCCAGATGATTATCCTGAAACGGAAGAAGAGAGACGTAAATCTGCAGCAAAATATGGATTACATCCATATGAATATGAACCATATCCCAATGATCATAGATACCTTGGAGATTATCCACAGTTACCATGGATAGGTGTTGTAGCTAGAGATCCTTATTACCCTTGGGATTATCCTGTTATAAGAAGAAATTATGGAGATCCTGTGAGTATTTAATATTGTTGAAGATTCATTTATTTCAATATAATATAATGTTGTTCAATATGTTTACATTAAATATTATTATAGATACATCCAGAACAAGATATGATGGGCGAAGATCGTTATGATTATGGTGTGAGACAATTGGTTAGTGATACTACAGGAGCTCTTATCTTTATAGCTACAATAGGTGTATTTTACCTTGCATACAAGTTTTCTTCACACACATCTTTTCCAAGAGTAAGTATTCCACTTTTTTTTCTGTAATTTTTATGTGCAATAATTGAAAAATCAATTTCCTGTTTTAGATGGAAAAGCAGTATCCAAGAAATGGAGTTCATTATTCCTTTGAACCAGCTAAATAATTGTGTAGCAATAAAGTGTACAATTATAAATAGTCATAATAAATAAATCAGTTGATATTAATTACATTTAACTGTTATTGCAGTAGTAATAAACATCAGATATTTTAATTTATATTCTAAACACATTTGAATAAATTAAAGAATGCTTTTTATAAACGATGAAAAGTAAAACAAATTCATTCAGTGCATCTCTATCTTTTATTTCAGTAGTGTAGTGAAATTTACTAACATGGAATTAAAAAGAAGGAAATAATTTTTTGTATATAATTTTTTATTTATAATTTATAATCGATGTTTAATAGCTTCAGCATCGGTATATAAAACTATGTCTTGTATATACTTTCTGTTAATTGAAATGTATATATTATATATATGTTGTAAAAATAAACGACTGTAGTAAACATGTTTTAAGAAAGTATTTGCATTTAAATTATATTTTAGGCAACATTACATAATAATACATATCACATATGCACGTATATAATAAATATTTGCATATGTATCACAAATTTAAAAAATTCCTGCGCCATCTATTGGTAATTTTATTACTTTAGTGTTATCATTTACTACATTGTAGTCACTGATATCATTTGCTATATTCAAGCAGCATTGTCTGATGCTTTCCTTGTTGTTTTACTGTCAATTGAACCCTTTTGTTGCAAACAGTTCATCCATAATTATGAATTCAGGAAACCAATTGCCGGATCTTGATAAAATATTACGAGATGATGACGAAATTGACTTTCTACCATCAGCAGGGTATGTTTGCTTAATAAATTATTAATTTTTAGTATTTATAGGGTTATTAATGACAAAAAATATTCTACATTTATTTAAATCATAGGTAATAAACACAAAAGTTTATTAAAATAATATAGAGGTTATATTGTTAACATCAAACATGTATATGTACTACATAATTACTGTATTTCTAATGTCAAAAATAATATTTTTTGTTTATAAAATTACTTATAAATTTTTATGGTTCTGTTTTAGTTAAAATAATTTCAAGGCAAACACTGATTTAAATTTATAAATACTGTTTAGATCCAATTTAGCTGCTATTTTTGGAATGCAAATTAAAACATTAGATGGTTCCTCATCAAAACAGCAAGTTTCTAAGAAACCAAATATATCTCGTTCTACAACTCAAACTGTTCAAAATAAACCAGAAGTCATTATAGCTAAAGCTATACATGCATTTAAGTTGTAAGTTTCACTACTTGACTTATTACTTTGGATTGTTCTTATTTGCATATAAAGGTTAATACTGTTTTCAGACAAAATGGGATTTATGTATCAATTGGCAAAATGGGTATGGCCCTTACAGGAAATGCAGCAACAAAAGTTTATCAAGTTATTTTATACAAAAGCAAACAAGAACACATATCAACAGTTACAGTGACACAGGATTTCTTATATGTAATACAACCAAACAACTACTCAAGTTATTATGATAGTAATAAGGAAAATTGGTCAATTTTATTTGAAAGCAGTGATGTTTGCATTGAATTTGCAAGAGAAATAGCATTAGCTCGGTATTTTTCGAAAAATGGAAAAATAGAAAATGTTCTCTATCAAGACCTATCACCAATTAGTAAAGATGTAATTGCTAAAGAAGGAGACAATGTATCTATAAAATATTTTATCAGCACAGAAATAATACAACCCTTTAAAAGTAATATTATTACATCTCAAACAATGATGGTAGAAATATCTACAGATGACAATTGGGAGAAAACATTGTTAGGAAGTAGTAAAGGACTAAAAAGAATTCTATTTTTGCCTCCTAGTAAACAGGTTTATATGCAATCTTAACACGTTTAATTATGTAACATATGCATAAAAATATTAAATATAATTGCTTTATAGATCAGTTTAGGACCTGGCTTTCCTAAAGATAAGGATATTATATTAGAAATAGAAATAATAGACATACAAAAACAACAGGAATCTACTAATTCACATAAGGTTACAAGTGGTAAAGCCTCTATAATATCACGTATGGCAAAAATGGGACAGTCAATGTTTGTACCAAAACTTCCTACATCTACTACTACCGATTCTGAAGATACCGAGGTATTAATGCAAATAAACAAGATATTATGTCATGATTTCATTAAAAAGAATAATGAATTTTGTATACATGTAGGATGATGTGCCACGCAAAACACTTCACCAAAGGAAGGTAAATTTTCTTCATAGAATTCAAAAAAGTTCAAGAATATATAATTATCTGTATTATAGACAGAATTATCAGAAGGAGAACACCAGAAGAAACGTTTCACACAAGAACCTAAAGAAGAAATATCAAAAAATGTACACAAGGTGTTGAAACCTAAAAGTGATATATCTGCAACAAATGCTGCTTGTAAGCCATTTGTTACATCCACACTAACACCTCAGTGGTCTCCTACAAAAATGCAGGTAAATAAATTTAAATACATTAAAAAATGTATTGTGTATTGATAGTGAAATCTCGACTTACGTTCCGAAAATAATTATTTTCCCATATGTTTTGAATAATTCAGTAAGTCCTTTCAAAAACGATAAATATAGGTTTCACTGTAATTATGTTTGAAACTTATTATTTGTTAAAATTGCACTATAGCCGAATTTCGTCACTGTGGATGGTCAGCTGTATTCGTTACAACCGCAAATTGTAACTCCGACCGTATCAACAATGATTGATCCAGGTTTAAACATGTTGTTATCAGAGACTAGAATGACAAATGCAGAGCTCAGGATGGGAATGTCTAAAATAGGTGATAATGTGCAGAAATTACTTGATAAGGTAGTTACATACTGAGAAAATCATATATCATTTAAAACAGTACCATTATGTATTATATACAGTTTCATGTCCTCGAACTTCAAAATGCTACATCTCCTGTAAAAGACAGAGCAGACTTGGCTCCTTTGAAAATGTTACTAACTACAACTGCATCTCAAACTGAAGAAAACAACGAACAATTACGAACAAATACCAATAATATAACTACTGATAATTTTGCACAATTGAATGAGATTAAAGATAGAGTGAGTGCATTAGAAGTAGAATTAAAGGAATCAAAAGGTAATATTAATTTTATATGTTCTATATTAATTATAGCTAAACACATTTTAATGTATGTATTAATGTATAATTGTTAATGCAGAATATATTAGCAATCTTGAAGATCAAAATGAATCTTTAACTCTAACTAATAAAACCTTATCTAAAAGTATTAAAGAATTGGAAACATCACTGAGTGATACAAATATTGCACTTTTAAATGCAAAAAAGGAATTAGAAGAAACTAAGGAAGTTAATAGCAGACATGAAGAACAAACATTTGCATTAGAGAATAAAGTGCTCAAACTTTCTGAAGCTATAGGTTCTGCGGAAACAAAAGAAGTAATATTTTTTGTTCCCTTTAATCTACTACAACTTAATTCTAATTTCTTTGTACACATTGTTATTGATAATTATGTCTTTCAGAGTGATAAACATAAGGAAATTAAACATATAATGAATAGGATTTACCATACTTTATTGGATAAATTTGTTGATGAATCATATTCTACAAATTATATAAAAACAGTAATAGCAAGTACAATAAAGGTAAGCTATTTATATTTCATTATTTATTTATTATTTTGTAATGTAAAAATGATTTTAGAATACGACACTACAAGTTTTGTCTACTGATTATGAAAAGAATAATAGAGAATCAGAATCAGTTTCTGCTAAAACGACAGAAAGTGATGATCTAAAAATTAACAATGCAGAGGTAGACACTCCTCATTCAAGTAATTCTTCAAACAAGCCATTAGAACAAACTGAGGTTACAGACTCTTCTAAAACTCATGTAACGTACTTTACATATGTTTTATTTCATATATTTTACAGCTTACATATATAATCAAACAATTCTTTTTTTACAGATATCAGTCCTTCAAAATGAACCACCGCCTATTCCCCCTGTTGATATTAGAGATTACAATGATTGGTTACAGTGATAGCAGTATATTACAATTTATATTTACATTCTATAATCTAAGAAAAGTAATTTTATGATCCAAACCTACGAAAATATTTAATAATAATCTTTTATATAAAATAGAAATTTGTTAATACCCAAAGACTTTTTCAAAAATTCTTTAAGGCTAATGTACATATTTTTATGTAAATTTCGTAATAAATAATATTTTGGTAATAATGAAAATTTACTTACTGTACATCACATGTGACTTACAGGTTATTCCTATTTTTTTCTAACTCCACGAATAAAACATATTAATAAGGTGTATTAATTATATACATGAAGAAACTCGTGAGTTTATTCATGTGAACACTAATAGATTATTTCAATTTTTACTCAGTTATTTCAGAATATAAAAAATGAATTCAAAACAAATTACATCAATTGCGCTGTAGTTCACACATTTGTGCTGTTTTAGAAATGGCGCAAAATCATGGTGCACATTTTCTCAACTTTTGGATATAATAAAACGTCACCAAAAAGAAGGAACGCCATGAAAAACATGATAGGACGTAAGTTATGCTGTAAGGATTGGAAAATTAGTAGCGAACACAAAATCCCGTCTGACTTGAGTAATTCTATCTGTCTGTGTTCACGGTTTCATCGTCCTGGCTTCTACCACGCCAATCAAACTGAAATCTAACCTAAAATTTAAGATCTATAAAAACAATGTTTTCTTTTGAATTTACTCATTCCCGGGAAATTTATTTGGCTAATAGAAATCAAATTAAATAACAATGCGAAACATAATTGCAACAATGTCATTTCATTCATCCCGACACATTCTCATCTATATTTTACATTTAAATGTTTGGATATGCAATATTAGGGACAGTAAACACTGCCATTATTCACCCTAAATTTAAATTTAAATTTGATTTTACCATTTCCGTTTCAACAAGATGACACAGAAACTATTTGTACATACTGCAGGTTTCGTACAATTCTTGTACTTTCCCCAATTAATAAATAATATGTATTTAATTATGAAATAGATTACTAGCTATAACTTTTATAATGGATGTAAATACTCCGGAAGATGAAGATATATCCTTCCATTTGGGGGAAATGTTTGACAGTTACGAAGAATTGGAACATAAATTGGAAAAATTTTCAAAGCGTAGTCTTGTTCACTATTGGAGAAGAGATAGCAGGACAGTTAGCGGTGCTCATATGAAAACTGCTCGTCCAATTAGCGAGCGTTTAAAGTATTATTCTGTGAAATATGCTTGTATCTATGGTGGTCAGAAGTTTTTACCACGTGGAGCTGGCAGGAGACAGTCTCAGTTAGTTCATAAGATTACAAATTGTTAATAATAGATTGTTACATAAAATATTTTGAAATAAATATAGTAACATGTATCTCTGAATATAATATTTTATATGCGTTATCTTTTTACTCAGATCAATAAGAACAAATTGTCCTGCTCATATTATGTTAAGAGCATCAAAAGATGGTACAAAATTAGAGGTAACTAGTGTCAATAATGAACATAATCATGAAATTTCAGAGGTAAATATCAAGAATGAAGTAACGTTAGACAAAATGAACACTTAATTTAATTTTGTTTTCCCACATTAGGAATTATTTAAAAACCTTCCACAAGAAAGGAAATTATGTGGTGAAATTAAGCAGGAAGTACAGGATCTCATGCAATTACACATTGATCGTAAGAGGTTGAAAGAATATGTACGACTGCGAACAAATAAAATACTCAGATCCAAAGATTTATTTAATATAGCAGCAGCTAACAAACAGAAAAGGAATATAACACCCGAAAGAGCGTATCAGTTGTTTAAAAAAATTCATGACATAGAGAAAATGCAAGGTAGAGATAACGATAGGAAGGTACATTCTGAATCTGAAGATGAAATCGCACAGACAATAAAAAGGATGAAAAAAGAACAGGAATCTCCTTGGGGTCAAGATGTAATATATTTAATATTATAATACATCATTTAATAATATATTTTAATATAAAAACTATATTTTTAGGAACTACCTACCGAATTAGAAGTAAGTGAAGGAAATGATGGTGAAGATTCCTACAGTGGTCAATTAACTCAAGAAGAAGTAGTAGATGAAATTGACACAACTGAAGGTGAACTACTAAGAACAAACAATGATGGTGATATTATAGCAGCAAATGGTGAAATTGTAGGAGAATTAGTAATGCAAGACGGAGATCCATCCGTAATCGTTGAATCTATTGTAAACGCGGATGGTTCCGTTTTCGTAGACGAAAGAGAATTCAATACTTATTGTAACAATCACTTATCACATACAGTGGATGGCAGTCAATCTCCTAGTACTAGAGGTAATTTTAATTGACTTTAATGAAATGTTACTTTCTTTTTATTTATACAAGGAACAGGAACTTAATGTAATTTTATGTTAGTTCTAGATATCGAAACTATGACACCTGCCACTGATATAGAAAAGATGAAAGCAGCTCCCACTTCTCCTAAACAACAGAATAGGCCCATTACACCACAGTCGCAGCAGCCTGTAAAATCACCGAGTGCTTTCGATGAAACTACAGACTCTAGAATTTGGATTATGAAGGAAGCTACAAATCCAGAGACAGACACTGATAACGGACCTGAAAGTGAAGTGAATCGTTCAAATTTAGAAGCGACTACAAAAGCGGACATTGAAGCGCCGGAAGTAATACTATCGGATGAAGCCAGTCATCAATTGCTTCAGGAACAATTAGCCGTGCTTCGCGCAGAAAAAGGAAAGTTATATCACGAAACTGAAATGTTAAAACTTAAGAAGGATAAATTGAAGTTACAGATGAACTGTTACTCTAATGAAATACGGAAGCAAGAAATGGAAAAGGAGAAACTTAGACTCGAAATTAAATTGTTGCAATCGAAAGTTATGGAAGATTCGAACGATGTTTCTCATTATATTTTTGTGCCTTGAGTGACACAGTGTGGTAAAAGACGAACGATTATAAAACACAAGTATCGCGTGAACAAATTGTAATGGCTTTTTTATGAGATCATTAAATTATGCTCAAAGCAGTAATTTAATTTTTTTATACGCGTATAACAAAGCAAGGTTGTTTGTTTACTTACTTTTATTGAACGGAGTCATCGCAGTTTGTAATTGATGTTGATATTTTTCTTATTCTTGTACATACTTAATCGAGTTATTTTAAAGTAATGTCATTGTCATTATTCAAAAACTAATTTAACAATTTTTAATAGTTGGTGTGCAGTCATTTATGATCAATGTACTTTTTTAAAATCGATATGTATGTACTTTTAGCTACTACCGAATTTATATTTAAGAAGGTACATTCAATGGGAGAAGTTATTGTAAGTATTCTTTAAGTGAATAACGCGATAGGACAATTGTATAGTTAATATAATAAATTATTTTGCAAATGAAAACATTTTTTATTGTACGCAAATCAGTTTGATAGTAAATCAAATTTACAAACGTTGCTAATAATACTTCGTTATCTAATTTAAATACTAACCTCCTCTTCCAGCTTTTTTACTTCCGCAATTAATTCTTTTATATCTTTTGCCCTGTAAAAGGTAACGTTTTTAAAGTATACTTCATTAAATGTACTAAGTGCATATTTTTTACTAAATAATACCAATACATACATGTGTCCAAGGCTGTTTTTAATAGTTTTCTCTTGGTCACCTCTAAAAACAATTTCTTTTCTCTTTCCGTTATGTTCATTATTTTCTACATATCCAGCCTGCTGTTCTGATTTCTTTTTTAATTCTAATAGCCTGATTTTCATTTCTCCTATCTTCACCTCCATTTTCTTCAATTCTTCAGCCTCCGCTTTTTCTACAGGAGTCATAGAAGGTTCTTTGTAGTTTACTAATCGCAGCACTTCTTTTGCTCTATAAATAAATTTTTAGTATATTCAGTACATAATTATTTAGTATAAAAATATGTTATACAATTCATTTCACTAACAAGTGTTTGAAATACTTTGATCAGAAAGTAAATGAATATGACATTGACTTTTGTATGTTAATGTTTACGTTTATTCTATTATTTTATGTTAAAGATATTAAGATAATTATAAAAATATTTCTTGACACAGTTATTTTAATATTTATAACAAAGGACATTTACAATCACATTTTATAAATAAAGTATAAACGACAAAGTTCAGTTCTTTCATTTAGATTATAAAAAGATTCCAACAGTAAACAATGATGATTATTGAAAGACGTTGTAAGATTCTTACCTCTGTGCCAGCTTCTCTTGTTCGTCTTTAATGTCCTCGTAACTTTCAGCCAAACGTTCAGCATTTTGCTGCAATTCTTTCTTCGTTTTTATCAAAGTGTCCAGCTCCTTCAGTAAATGAGCTTTCATCACTTTCAAAGCCAGCACCTTTTTACCAATCTCTTCTCTTACATTGTTATGTTTGGCAAAGTGTTCTTTGCGGAAGATGTCCGTCGCGTGATACAAGAGCTATTAACAATAAATATTTTCATTCGCTTTTAACTCGAATGGCGATTTACATCTTTATTTACTCATCCAACCTGCAAGCATTCCCGCGGAGACTCCGATCCAATTTTTATAAGTGGCTGTGACGTTTCGCGTTTCAGCATTTTCTTTATGTACATATCAAATTCTTCTTTGTTAACCTGCAATTTGTATATATGTAATTTAATGTGATAAAATTTTGACTAAGTAATTTTCGATTTTATGAAATCAATTGATTGACCTAACCGTCATACAGTTTATTTATTTAGAATACAAGATGGATGTAACATTTCAATTAGGAGTTTCTAAAAATATATGATAGATTGTATAAAATTGTATTTCCGTATTTTTTTTTAAATATCTTGTTTAAACGATTTGCTAATATTTTGTGTTACAAGAGGTCTTACTTTTTCTTTTTTTTTAACTATGGGTTCTGGTGGTTCAATCTTCGGAAAATAATGAAGGTCGATGATAGAACGAGCGACAACGTCGCCCGTATGTAAAAGAGCTACCAGAACACAGGGCTCTTGAAGAAGTCCAAATCCGAGAATCGGTGTGGCTTCATTTGCTTTTGTGTGTTTAGTTCTTCTACAAATCAGATACTGTGAATTGGACTGGTTCAATAGCGATGGTAGACAGCTAGCATCATTATCTGCAAAAATATTTGAGTAAAAATAAGTAGAAAAAAGGAATAACTTTATATATGAAATTTTCTGAGAAGTTAAGTCAAAGAATTTAATTTTACTAATTTGTAATAATAAATTAAAGATCATTGCGTTTAATCCATAAAAATCAAGCTAAATGTGCAAAGATCTCAGACCTTAATTATTTTCAGTATTCATTTAATTTACAGTAAATTTAACTTCAGAATATTTTTCTACACAAAGATTTTTACCTTCTGAAGAGTTGATATATTCTTCCAATTGAGAGACCATTGGTAAGGTGACCATGTGGATACCAGCATTATGGGAGCAGAAGTATCTGGCGAACAAAAGATGTTTAGTTCTATTTTATCTTTGTATTTTATAGTAATTACACAAATTTACCTAGACTTATTGCCTTTGTCCCACTGAAGGTGTATAGGACAGTTGTACTTTTCATCTTTATCCGCGAAAAACAGACCCAATTCAATTTCAACGCACTCGTAGACGTACAGTGCCTCTTCCGGTGTGTGAAGATTGTAAGCGGAACCGTATTGTGACCAAGTCTGAAAGTTTATTAATTTCAAATAAATATATAGATTAATTTTAACAAAATATGCATGTACATTAATTTTAACAAAGTACACTTGCACGTTGATTAATTTTAGCGAAATACACTTGTGCACTAATTAATTTTAACAAAGTACATTTGTAATTTCGAATTAGATCTCTATACCTTAAATTTCAATGTAAGCAGCATTTAGAATATTGTTTAGTTGACCATATTTTTCTTTAAGAAAGTTTATGTTGACTGTTTGATGTTTATGTTGAGGTTTATCTGCTGAATTATATTAAACTTCTAAAATTTTGCATTTGAACCTCGTATCACGATAATAAAGCTTTTACTCCTCAGTTAAAGAACTTACTTTTCTGTCATTATCCTCGTCGTCGTTCAATTCTTCTTTTAACAGAATAGCGTGATAAATTTTTCCTGTACACATGGCGATGACTACTATAGGAGGGGTAGTTTGTATGCACATGATGGAACACGAGTCAACTCCATAATTGTCGTCCGCTGGAGGATACATGGAGAGCGATCCCGATACTATTGGTACTTCATGACTTAACAAAAACAGGTATATGAGAAAAGTTAACTCGAAAGAAAATGTTGAAAATTTTCAAAATTTTCTGTGGAAATTAAGACACTAGCATAAGTATGCAACTATGAATTTTTATTTCAATTTGAAGTTTAAGGGCTCTTTATGACTATTATGAATTTTTTTTCGTGACTTAAAAATTATAAAAAAAAGATAAATTGTCGTAAAATTTTTACCAAGTGAATTCTTAGGAGATATCACATTTTCATAAAAGTTTTCCTGACGAATCTATTATAGAACAAAGGATGACCCATATTTGGCCGTTTCGTATTTGAAGGTTCTTAATATTTACCTCAGATTTAAAAAGCGATGTGTTTAATAAGTGATCTTTTTACTAAAAGTAATTGTTTACTAACATGTAACAATTTTCATATATTTGTCGAATGTTGAGTTACTCCTGAATGCAAAGGGGTAACTTGAATGAAAGAATCTGATCAACAAATTGCTAATAACAATTATTTTTTAATAAGATCATCCATAGTTAAAAAGTTATATCGACGATATGTGTTTAAAAATGCAATTGATTTTTTGTTACAATATACAATAGAAATGTAAGTAATTTTATGTTACAGTCCATAAAAAAATGTAATTAATTTAACATTATAATATATATGTATAAAAATGCAGAAAATCAATGAGTATTCCTTGAATTATTCTTATTTAGATACTTATTATTTAAAAAAAAAAAAAGAGAAAAAAAAATAAAATTGTATTAAGTAAAATTTACTTTTACTTGAAGTATCATTTCACAAGTTTGATTCACGATAAATCAATTCCTCACAAAAAATAATTAAAATTGTCATACCTGTCGTACAAAAAATTGCCCCTAACAATCAGCACCTCTCCATTTCCTCTAAGAACTAAAATCGGCCACTCAATTTGATTCCAATCGACCACGATATTCTGAAAGTATTACAATTACGTATCTCATGGCTTTTGTGTGAGTTTTTTAATCTCGTACCTTATTGATGTCTTTGCCAGCGAACATTTCCGGTTTGCGCAAGGTGGGTGTAGCAAAGTCGAAATCCACTGCTGTGTCGCCGAGGGAAGAAAAATCGGGTATTTTTGATGGTGAACCATAAGGTACACGGCCAACTTTCCAAGATTTCAGAAGTCTGGGTGCGTTACCAACCTCGCACTTGTACAAACTATGGTTCAAAATTGTATTAATTTTAAGATAAGCTGAAGTGGGGTAAGTTCGTAAACGGGACAAGTGCAGGCTATTTTTATTACAATATGAGCGAAATTTCTCCATTTAGTATGTTTGTTTCCTTGTTTTGTTTCATTATATCCCCTTTTATATTTCAGCTAATAGTATTTGTTTGCAGTATAGAGTACCTGCATTATGCAGTAAAAAGCATTTTATAGCAGATTTGTTAATAATTCTGCTTTTGTCTCATTCCACATGAAATAAAGTTTCAAAGTATTTAACTTTAAGTTACGCTCTTACTCCATTTTCGGGGAAAGTGCAGAGTAGTTGACGTTTTAAACAATTTTCTATCAAAATCAAAATCTACAAGGAAAATTAAGGTCCTAGTTAATATTAATTAAATAGTAATAATTGTGTAAAGCGTTCGATATCGACAGCGTTAAGTATTTACATAGCAGACTGAAAATACTTACGTTTAAATACCAACTTTAAAGAAACCAGTCTGCACTTACCTCACTTCAGTAATTTTAATGCTTGAAAGCTTTAATTTTTCTCGGATCATTTGCAAAAGTAAACGGAACGAGAAAAATAAGATTTATCACAATTTTATCTGAATAATACTATGTTAATTGTACATTGAATATGTAATGACTTTTATTTGTTTGTATTTGTAATTGTTTGTAATTGTTTTTATTTGTTATTACAAATAAGTTTATTCTACTTTAAAATAAAACTGAAAGTTACAGTAAACTTTTGAGGATACTTAATTTCTAAGGGTATTTTAATTTTTGTTATTGCGAACTAAGATTTATTTTGTTATAAAAAGAAAATATCAGTTCACAAAAATTAAAATTATTTTTAACTCATTTTTTTTCTAAAGGGTTTTTGTATTTTCAAACGATATTCCATCACTTATTGTTTACTTATCGTTTCAATATTATGAATTCGACAATAATTGTCAATGTATCATTTCAATACTTTGCAAAAATTTTATGAAAATTAAGCGAATATTATACGTTTCTTTTTATTAATATTGTTCGGATTATTTATGTTGTATTATGTTATTATAAAAGTATCTAATAAATACCGAAACGTATTTTCAGATGTCAGAACCAGTAGATGAGAGTCGTTCGTAGATCCAGGGTGCCATCTTGCTTTCCGAATCTCCACTGTCGCATCAAAATGGTCGAATTTGTGCACTCTGAAAGCATACAAGAATTAAAGACCGTTTTAAATAATGCATATTAATCATTTCCTGCACGAAATTCTTACACTACTTCTTTTCCTAATATTTCCTATATTTTTAATTTAATGTTTTCAAATATTTCATTGATTATTACTTAGCGATTTTAAGTATCACAAAAATATAAAATTGAAGTTCAAAAAATAATCGAAGATAATTATAACGTATATCTTAATTATATTTTTGCTTTTTAAACTCTTCAAATTGCAGGAATATTCTATATTTCCAAATTTCCAAATTCTCAAATTTTTAAAAATAAAATTTGTTAAATTCCCAGATGTCCCAACATACAAATTCCTGAATTTCCTTATTTTTAATATTGCTAGATCTTCAAATTTCTACTTTCCTAGATTCAATATTTTTAAATCCCCAAATTCCTAAATATCCAAACAAATTTCCAAATTTTTCTATTTTCGGTATCCCTAAGTTTAACCGTTTCTAGGTCTTCAAATTTCTATACAAACAATCTTCACGTTCACATATTTTCAAATATTTACGAATCTAAATTTCTAGAACGTTGTGTTTCAATATCCATAAATTTCTGGCTCCTCAAATCTCTAAATTTTCAAATACCAAGATTTTCATATTCTTCAATTCCTAAATATCAAGATTTGCACATATTTGTAATTTCTAATTTTCAATATACCTAAATCTATAAATCTCAAAGCCTTCACATTTTTATGTCACTAAATTCCCAATATTCCTAGATTTGTAAATCATAAATATTACACAAATATATGTGTCGAAATTCCTAGTTTCTCAAATCCCTAGATCTACAAATCTTAAGATCTATGTGTACCTATGTCCCGAAACTGGTCTCCAAAATTCTTAGATTAAAAAATCTCAAGATCTACGTGTATCTATGTCCCGAAATTGATCTCTTAAATTCCTAGATCTACAAATCTCAAGATCTCTATGCACCTTTGTGCCGAAACTGGCGTCCAAAATCCCTAGATTAAAAAATCTCAAAATCTAAATGTACCTATGTCTCGAAATTGATTTCTTAAATCTCTAGATTTACAAATCTCAAGGTCTACGTGTACCTATGTCCCGAAATTGATCTCCCAAATCCCTAGACCTACAAATCTCAAAATCTGCGCCTACGTCACGAAATTCTTGATCTCTCAATTTACAAATCTTAAGATCTGTAAACATCTATGTCCCAAAAATCTTAATATCCCAAATCCCGAAATCGCACATACCATCTCCCCAAATCCCAAATCTCCCAAATCTCCCAAATCCCAAATCTCCGAAATCCCAAATCCCGAGTCCCCCAAATCCCAAATCTCCCAAATTTCCCAAATCTCAAATCTCCCAAATCCCAAATCTCCCAAATCTCCCAAATCTCCCAAATCCCAAATCTCTCAAATCCCAAATCTCACAAATCCCAAATCTCCCAAATCTCAAATCTCCCAAATCCCAAATCTCCCAAATCCCAAATCTCCCAAATCCCAAATCTCCCAAATCCCAAATCCCAAATCCCAAATCCCAAATCCCAAATCCCAAATCCCAAATTTCCCAAATCCCTAGATACCCACGCGACTCATCAAATCCCAAGTTTCCTTGCTACATCCCCAAATTAACTGCTTCAAAACTTACCAAGAGTCGCCGAATAAGTGTTCCTAACATTCCTTTAAATACAGCAAATCATAAAAAGTGACACGAGTAATTTCAATCGATCCTCCGAAAAAAAATAATTACAAGAAACAAAGGTCCGAGAAGCAGCACCCAGGTAGTAAGGCTTTATTTAACGCAAATTACCGTAATCTTTCACGATCGTCATAGCGGCGCGTACAACGAAGGAACACACCGAAGCGTCGTGTTTGTTTTTCCACGGGACGAACCGGGACGTTGGTCGTCTACATTTCGTATATTTTATTATTACTCTCGCACTTTCCGTGGCTGGACACGGTAACGTTGGCAAAAGGGGGTTGACGGTGGTTAGCCCGTGGCCGTTATTAATGTCCACGGCACGGTGGTCCGCGAAGGGAGGGCGAAAGGAGCACAAGAGAGAGGGCCGGATGGAAAAAGCGGGACGAAGGACCTGACACAAATAGGGGATGAGGGAGGAGGAGAGAAAGAGGCGAAGGTGGAGAAAGAAAAAAAAAGATCATATAGGGTATCGCAACGACTGGTTACACCCAGCACAACGACAAGGACGAAAGCAACTTTACCATCACCGGCACCCCATTGCAAAAGCACGCCGGAGTTCTTAATAATTGATAAAAATGTACGCAGGCACGCACGTACGCACGGACTCGGTCGAAAGCCAGACGACGTGGTCAACCCCAGCGCCCAGTTTTCTCCCCCACCTTTTTTCCGTTCTCGTCGGTCCAGAATTTTCTCTCTTTTCACCCCTTGTACGCCCAACCTTTCATGCTTCGTTGACAAAGGCACACGCAACGATTTATTCGCACTTTGCACCACAGCCTCGCGGGGATTTTTCTTCGTTCTGTCACAATTTTAGTATTATCAAAATTTATGGCTAACCATGCGCGTACCCGCCGGACCATACGCCGCCCCTCTACATCCCCATCTGACTAACCGGTTTACGCGCTTTCTGGATACGGAATTTCATCGCGTGCATTTGCCTTGTTCTTGTTCCTCTAAAGAAGACACTTGAGGCTCGTCATGGGACATCAGAGTCTCTAACGTGCTGGGAGCGAAAGGTGCTTAACGCTTTGACGGCCCACTCTAAATTCAAGGAAAACCCCTACGGGTGGTAATATAATCTATTATTTTTGCCGGAAGTTGAATACTTGTTTAGTAGCGTTTGTTGATGGGAATGTTTTTGATGTCTGAGGATTTTGAAATTTTGGCAATGGATTTATGGGACCAGTTTACAGTAAATCTACTGACGTATGTGTACTTAATTAAAGTCAAAACATAAATAAACGACAAAACTTAAATTAGTGAAAACACAAAACATTAATTTTTTATCTGGATGAAGATCAATGCAGATTTCAGGAGGGTCACTTCAAGAAATTGTGTGATTTATAATAAGGAATTTGTGGAACGGTTTTTAACCAGTTAGGTAGTTTTAGTGTTATTATAGTATAACATTGAAACAAAAAACATTAATTCGTTATCTTGATGAAGATCAATGTCATTTGACCGGTTTGGTAGTTTCAGTGTTAAAATGGCGGATTTTCGATTTTTCGTCTACAATTAAAAAAATTATTGAGAAGCTTTTATCAAAATGAATGTTAACGAGATAAGATATTCATAGAGATGAAGAATTATAAGCTCGTTTATGCATTATCCATTATTTATTTATTTTTACAGTTCCAGTTCAAATATAAATGGTCAGACTGTAAGATTTGTAGAGTATAGAAATTGTAATAAGTAGGATGAGTGGTGGGAGAGCCCCTGAAGGATCGGCGATATATAAACAAAGTGAGGAATGAGAGTGAAGAGAGTCGAAATTGGCAAGTTGGTATGAAGCGAGCGTGCGAACAAAAGGGAATCGGCGAGCGTGTCGTTAAAACTGAGTGCAAATTTTGTTTTTGCTTATTGTAATTATTGAATTGGAAACTGTGAAAGATATTTTTATTTAGTATAAACCTTAAAGTTAATTTTCTGAGACTGTGAAAAATACTTTTATTTAATATAAACCTTACAAGACAAAATTTATATCATAAATATAAATGGTTATCATAGATAAAATGTATTTTTGAAAGATGTTGGGCTTTTAAGAATTAGGTAAGATTCATGTAATGTTTAATTATGAATAAATGTTATTTATTTAGAAATGGTTTTAATTCTGAAATCTTAAGGTGCTCCAAAACCTACATTGTGAAATTTCAAGGACACCAAATTCCGAAATCTTGAAATTCCAAGATCTCTAAATTCCTGCGTTCTGAAATTGCATGTCTTCAAATTCCCATAACTTGAAATCCCAAAGTCCCCAAATTTCTAGATCCCGAAATCCTGAGGATCGCAAATTCCTATGTTCTGAAATTTCAAGGTTCCCGAATTCCCATAATTCGAAATTTCAAGGTCACCAAATTCTTAAATCTTGAAATGCCAAGAACCCCAAATTCGTATGTTCTGAATTTCCAAGATCTCCACATTCTCATAACTCGAAATTCCAAGGTCCCCGAATTTCTAGATTCTAAAATCTCAAAAACCCCAAATTCCTATGTCCTGAAATTTTCAAGGCCCAGAAATCTCAAGATCACCAAATTCCTAAATCTTGAAATGCCAAGAATCCCAAATTCCTGTGTTCTTAATTTCCAAGGTCGCCAAATTCTTGTAACTCGAAATTCCAAGGTCCCCGAATTTCTAGATTCTAAAATCTCAAAAACCCCAAATTCCTATGTCCTGAAATTTTCAAGATCCAGAAATCTCAAGATCACCAAATTCCTAATTCTGATACTCCACCACATCGCACCTAGTTAGTCTGGAAACCCACATTCGCGAAGCATTCACCAACAATCCACATGTCCTAGCCGTGAGCCTAGATATGGAAAAAGCCTACGATATGGTTTGGAGACGCCGGATCCTAACCAAGTTCCAAGAGATGGGAATTTGCGGCAACATGTTGCATTTTATTAAAAATTTCCTCTACGACAGAAGCATCCAAGTTCGTTTTAAAGGCTATTTATCAAGTAAAACATCAATCGAAAATGGAGTCCCACAAGGTTCAGTACTGAGTGTCACGTTATTTTTTGTTGGATTTATTCAACACAATAAGTGTTGCCTTCAGCAAAAATCATCGGCTCGTAAACTTTCACTAACGTTGGAGTTTCGACTCAAGAGGTTGCAGATGTTTGTTTTTCACCATAGGACCCATAGGGTTTATAGACTCGTAACGGATTTTTCCTTCGACGAGTTTTCTTATTCTTACGGTTTTCGTTGACTAGTAAAGACGTACCTTTCCGAGCTTCAAAAGTTAAATTAAAGTTTCTGTTAAAATATAATTGAGTATCATTACTTTATCTCACCGCCTATTTCCTATATTTTTAATAGCCATAAACGACGTCTGTAGAATCACCGAACTTCCCGTCATTACTAGAGTGTTCGCTGATGACATCACCATCCTATGTAAAGGTAAATTTGTAAATATATTACAATACCTTATACAAAAGGCTCTCAACATGCTGCACGACTGGTCCATAATCAATGGGTTTAAATTCTCACCTGCCAAGACGGAATGCATTCTTTTTTCTAATCATTACCAAACTCATACGCCTACACTGAAACTAGGAACATATTACGATCTGTTGCATGCATTAAAATCTTTGGTGTTCTCTTCGACTCTAGACTAACTTGGAACCAATACATAAGCAAACTAGCTGATAACTGTAAACAGAGAATCAAAATAATTAAATCACTCGCTCATAATAATTGGGGAGCAGACAAAACGGTCCTATCTCTAGCGTACAAAGCGATTATACGGTTTAAATTGGATTACGCGTCAATAATATTTAACTCTGCTAAACAAAGTATATTAAAAAAGCTTGATGTAATCCACAATACCACGATCAGAATAATAACAGGAGCATTCCACACAAGCCCAATAGGAAGTATAATGATAGAATCTGCTAAAACATCCTTAGAATATAGAAGAAAGCTTTTAAGTTTAAAGTATGCAGTACGAGCGTCAACATCTACCAACCCGATTATCTACGGTGACATCTTCTCGAAAAAAATACACAAACCCAAACACCAAACTAGCAACATTCCCTTATATCAAAGAATTAAAAACTATTTTAACAAACTGGAATACAACCTACCAAGCACAGAAAAAACTAGATTCCATAAAGCACCCCCATGGACACTGAAGATACCCAATATCGATCTATCACTTATAGAAAAGAAAAAGACAGAACTAACTACACAGGAATGGAAAGAGCGATTTAACATTCTATGTGCCAAATATCCTGGATATACCCATCTCTATATCGATGACCCCAAGAGCGATCTTGGAACAGGTGCAGCTGTATTCACGCAAAGTACAACAATCAAACACGGAATGAACCCTTTCAATAGCATCCACACAGCCGAAAATTACGCGCTCCTTTCAGCTCTTGAATTCATTGATAAATCTCCTCATTCTACATTCATCATATTCTCCGATTCCCTCTCCACTATCCTAAAGACCCAAAACCTGAGGCAGACCATGGAAATCCATACAACAATACAAGAACAATACGACAAATTAACTACACATGGGAAGAAAATAACGATAGCGTGGGTCCCTTCCCACAAAGACATCCACGGGAATGTCATGGCCGACTTCGAAGCAAAAATTGCAGCAACACTACACCCGGATAATCAACCTCTTTGCAACACCTCTCTGGACATCAATAAACACTTAAAGTCATTATGGAAACAGTTATGGAATCGAGCATGGAAAAAGCACAAAGCAAGCACACTTCACAAATCAACGAACAGTTTCTACAACCTCAAAACAAATTCCAATTTCAACAGGAGACCTCTCAGAAGCAATCACTTCTACATCATATCAAGACACCCTAATTACATTTTGCAAGACGATCGGAATCCTTAGCATGATATAAAACCCTATAGAACCTGCAACCTTCTCCTAAATTAATCAACTAAAGACACTAAGTATCTAAATCAGTCGATAGTCGCTAATGACCTTTGATGTTGATGCGACTCTAAGCTCTAAACAAAAAAAAAAAATTCCTAAATCTTGAAACTCCAAGATCCCTAAATTTTTACGTCCCGAAATTCCAAGGATCACAAATTCCTACGTCTCGAAATTGCAAGGTCCGAAATTTCAAGGTTCCGAAATTGCAAGGTCCCGAAATTGCAAGGTCCCGAAATTGCAAGGTCCCGAATTTCCAAGGTCCCGAAATTCCAAGGTCCCGAAATCCCAAAGTCACCAAATTCTTAAATCTTGAAACCTTATGATTCCTAAATTCTTACGTTGCGAAATTCCAAGATTCCCAAATTCCCACGTCCCAAAATCCCAAGGTCCCCAAATAGTTACCTCATCTCAACATCTCCAAATCCCTAAAAATCAACAAATGGCTAGCAAAAATTTCTACAATATCCCCCAGATAATCGTCCCTCTCCAATTCGATTGCATCCAACACAAATCCTCTCCTTTCGCTGTTTCAAAACAAAAAAATGTCAAATAACGCTGAAAGTTTTCGACGCCATGCACGCAAAGAGCATACCGCTATGGGAAATTTCTTGACGAAAGAAAAGAAAGCGTGGGGGTCAGGCCAACTGCTTAAATCTAATTAAGAAATTCTTACACGGCAGTGCCGCGTATTCTGCCACACCCCTGCGCGGTGGTTCTGCACTTCTCGTCAGGGGTGGTCTAGGACGAAAAAAAAGAAGAAGAAGAAAACAAAACTTGAAAATATTTTTTTCCTACGTAAACGTATTAACCCCGGGCGGAACGGTGCTTTTTACGCCGCGCTTTTCTTCCAATTTGTACAAAGAATGGCGCGGACCTGACTTCAAAGCGGATCTTACGGAGTGTCGTATCATTTTGTTCCAGGAAACTTTTCCGCTCGTATTTCTCCTCGCAGTGCTTAAGTTACCATCGCGGCTTTTCACCAACCCGTTTGAATCTCGGGGCCGCCCGATGATTTACTCGGCTTGTTTGTTCACTTCCTTGCTTTTCTTCTCTGCCATTGTGTTAAGATTTGTCCTTATATTCTGACTAAAATTTCATATTTTTAAGGGTTAGGAAAAATTGTACAGCGCTCTTCGTTTGATACCAGGATTCCCAAATGGGAATTTGAGCATATATTTTTTATTAAGGCTTCTAATAGGATTGTGTTAAATAAAGCATAATGTGTTTGTTTGTATGTTCTGGTTTTCAAAATTATTTTTTTTTTGGATTTAGAAGTTTTTGAATCTGGCAATTAGACTTAGAGGTTCACGAACTTTTACATTTTACATAAATTTACAAATTTTTGAAAGTGGATATTTTTAAGTTTGGAAATCTGCAAATTTCTAAATTTTCAAGTTTATGCATTTTCATGCTTATACATTTTCTAATTTTAAAATCAAATTTCCAAGTTTAAGAATTTTTGGATTTAAAAATGCACAAATTTAGAAACTTAGAAATCAAACTTCCAAGTTTTAAAATTTTTGGATTTGAAAATGCACAAATTTAAAAATTGAGAAATTTTCGAACTCAGCAATTCTTGAATTTGGAAATTTACAAATTAACATATGTTAACAAGTACTTAAATTTACAAATTTACAAATTCACAAATTTTCAAATGTGCAAATCTAGCAATTCTTAAATTTACAAATTCACAAATTTTCAAATGTTCAAATCTAACAATTCTTAAACTTGGAAGTTTGATTTTTAAATTTGAAAATGCATAAACTTGAAAATTTGCAAATTTGCAAATATCCAAACTTAAAAATATCCACTTTCAAAAATTTGTAAATTTATGTATTTCGAAATGTAAAAGTGTGTGAACCTCTAAGTCTAATTAATTGCTAGATTAGAAAACATGAAAAAAAATATTTACAAATTCACATATCTTCCAAATTAACAATTCTTAAATTTACAAATTTACAAACTTTCAAATTAAAACTTTTTAAAAAATAAAAATCTGAAAATTTTAGCACTATAAAATTAATTTTAACTCGGTTAAGATCAGGTAGTTAAAAATTCAGAATACTCTAGTTACTCCCAAATTCAAGTTTTTATTATCGAATAATAGTCTCTGAATAAGAAAAGTTACTGCTAATTCCCCGCAAAATCACCATTTTTTTCAAAAATAAAATCATAGTTTATCTCAGTGAGATCGCGGTCTGAAGGCGAACAAGATATAAGCGAACAAACTCTCTCGCTTTCGTCTTCTCCTTCTTGGCAATAAATTTCGGAGGAAAAACCTATCCGAATCTCCCACTGGTCTTTTCGCCGCTTAACCTAAAAATTCATTAGATTATAAAGCCATTAATGCTCATCCGCGCGAACGGATTTCTCTTTTGGTTAGCTGGTTTCATAGATCGATAAAACTCGAATAAAATTCCACATTTCGACACTTTGTATTGAAAATGATTGCAATTAATTTATATTAAATTCAAAGTATAGTTGTTTACAATTTTTCAATTTTTTTTATCTGTTAGTATGAGAATTTAAGTAAAGCATTTTTTTCATTAATTTTTAGTAAATTATTTAATAAAATATAGTTTTACTTACTTTTTACTAAATTGTTTAATAAAATATTTACTTATACTTACTTTTTATTAAATTGTTTAATAAATATATATTTTGACTTACTTTTTATTAAATTGTTTAATAAATATATATTTTGACTTACTTTTTATTAAATTGTTCAATAAAATATTTACTTTTACTTACTTTTCACAAAATTGTTTAATAAAATATTTACTTTTATTTACTTTTTATTAAATTATTTAATCAAATAGTTATTATTATTTCATGTTTATTCAATCATTAAATAAAAGTATTAATTTCTATTTACTAGTTATTATATCATTAAATGGTAATTGTTTGCTTTTTGCACAATTATTGAAAAGCAGTTTGTGCTAAAATTTAAAAATCATACAATAATAGATTTATATCTATAGATGTTTTCAGGGTCATTATAAGGTCAAATTGACAAAAGTACAATTTGATTTCTAATAATTTTTGTCTGAAATATTTTTGACCACTCATGTCTTCAAAAATATTTGACTATTCTCAAATAATTAGCATATCATATTTTAAATAATAACAACAAAATAACAACATATCATGAATACATAAATATGAACAAATTTTATGTTTCTGTTCTCAAATTTCATTTAAATTAAACTTCATTTGTATAAATTTGTAAACAAGTTAAAAGTTTGATAAAATTATAAATTATATAATTTTTCTTATTTTTATTCATAAATACACTAACTTGCCTATTTTCTCCCCACTAAAAATAAGTTTTTGTGACGACAATTTTATCTTCACTAAGAAAACAGTCGCAGAGTATCGAAAGATTCCATCGATAACTCACACGCTTCAGAAAAAGTAATTTACGTTGGAGAAGGGTAATAAAATTCTTGCCGGAAAGTAATTAGAAATATGAGTTGTCAGAGGTAAATGGGGCGTAACACCTAGGATAATCGACTACGCCTTTTACGTACTTTATTTTTTCCCTCAAGTTTCAAACACCAATCTTCCTTTACCTTATCTGACATTCGCGTTTATGGCAGTTGAATAACCGAGATCGGAAGAGAGCACTTATTACATTTGTAACTGAAGTAATTATTGCATATAAGTAAAGTCGGTATTTAAACGTAAGTATTTTCAGTCTGCTATGTAAATACTTAACGCTGTCGATATCGAACGCTTTGCACAATTACTACTATTTAATTAATATTAATTAAGACCTTAATTTTCCTGGTACATTTTGATTTTGATAGGAAATTGTTTAAAATGTCAACTACTCTGCACTTTCCCCGAAAATGGGGTAAGAGCGTAACTTGAAGTTAAATACTGTGAAATTTTATTTCATGTGCAATGGGGCAACAGCAGAATTATTAACAAATCTGCTATAAAATGCTTTTTACTGCATAATGCAAGTACTCTATACTGCAAACAAGTACTCTTAGCTGAAATATAAAAGGGGATATAGTCAAGCAAAACAAGGAAACAAACATACTAAATGGAGAAATTTCGCTTATATTGTAATAAAAATAGCCTGTATACGCACTTGCCCCGTTTACGAACTCACCCCACTTCTCCTTATACCTTCTTCAAAAATAAAACGCAAGTTTCATACCTTATTCTCTCATTGAATTTTGCAATATTTTTAACTCTGCTAATCGGATATATCGACTAATTTCGTAATATATCAATCATCAGTAACACTGTTAAATAAATTGCTCCGTATGTTTATAAGAACGAACCTCTCGAGTATAATAATTTGGCCAGCCACTGTAATTCCGCTCGGTGACCCCGTAACGACGTAATATCGTTCAGTTACTTGGAGTATTTTTATTACGTTCTCGCAGCAGCATGACACGTAAAAGAGGGTGGCCGGGGCACCAGCGACAGAACGGTAGTCGAGGGGGCGGTTTACCAACCTTAGGAAGCTATGCTCACGATATAACGAGAGCCATTATGATAAGCGGATGCATAGATTAGACATAACTCGTTAAACCGGCTGTGTACGACGGCTACGACGACAGGCGAAGTATCAGGAATCAAGGGTGCTTCCTGTTTGACAGGAACTTAAACGTCGTGTTATGCAACACGAAAGTTGCACGACTTCAGTTGGGCAAATTATTATTTGCCTTTCATATACATTTTTTTGAATGTCAATTACTTTGTTAGTACAAAGAAAGTAAATTTTATTGGGCGGAATTTTGTAGCGAAATACCTTTAATTCCTGGTCTAGTCGAATTATTGCATTTCTTGTTTTGAATGTATCAGGTCTGTCGTTTTTTGGGGGGTTTTTGAGAAATTTAGAATTTGGAGGGGTGGGATTTGGAGATGTCGGAATTTGGGAATCTGGGGACTTGGGGATGAAGGGGTTTAGCAATCTAAGCTTTTGGAGATGTAGGAATTCGGGGATGTGAGGATTTGAGGATGCAGGGATTTGGGAACCTGAAGATTTGAGAATGCAGGGATATGGGGATATAAGGATTTGCACATGCAGGGATTTGGGAGCGTAGGAATTTGGGAACCTGAGGATTTGGGGATGTAGAGATTCGAGGATGTAAGGATTTAAGGATGCAGAAATTTGGGAACCTGGGGATTTGAAAATGCAGGAATTTGAAGTTGTATTTGTTTTCTTTCCTTCTTGCCTTCTTTATCCAACAATAGACCTTTAAGGCTACTCTAAGGCTAGTACCACCTACTACCACAATGTAGACGCGTCTAGGAAAGGAAACTGCATTGACATAAGGCACATGATCTTACTATTCGTCGGTTTCTATTTTTCCAACAACAGCAAATAAATTCCTGTATTATTTCATCAAAGATCGTACGAAAACTCTGATAGCATTGCATTACCCACAGTCCTGGGCAGAGCCGGTCAACAATAAATCTGATAGCATTGCAGACTGCACATAATCATTTCATCAAGTCAGGTTTGAACCGGTAATACTATCACTACAGCAAAGTTGTCAGTTTTCAAAAAGACACAATACGATCGTCAGTCACACATTCCCTTAATTTAAAAAATATTTAAAGCTCGGCAAAGAAGGCTCGTAAGATAGTTGGCATCTCTGCGGCTTGTGGATGGGCCGCAGGCGAAGGGGGATACGCGAGCTAGGGTGCGAGGGTGGCCCATAAAATCGGGATGTTACGCAAAATATAACGAGCAACGTTCTGCTGGGCTGGCTGACGCTCCTGTCGTAATTCATCCGGCTCTCGCTTGCGTTCGCCTTCTCGACGACACCTGCGTCGGCAACTAAGCCCGTTAATTCTCGAGGTTGCGTCGCGCTTTCATCGCGGCCATCGGTTTACAGAAGCCGTTCCTTGCTGCTACTTCGCAGCCTTGTCCTGCGTGCCTTGCTTCTCGATCTTCCCGTCCTGGCACATTCCCTGCCAGCCAGTCACATTTGAATCGTAAATCCTTTCCCCGAATCTAAGTACCAACTGCGATATTCTTACAACTTAACAATTTTCCAGGTGATCCAAGAAAATTAAATTAAGTCGTCAGACTAGTTAGAGACCGATGTTAGATTTATAGTAGAATACTGTGAAATAAAAATGTGGAGTACAGGACCGGAGTACAGGGTTATCGGTTCAGGGTGCAAATTGGTCATTTGACAGGCTTACTATAAATAACAAATCGATAATTTCGAATTGTTCTAATGTAGCGGTAGCTGGAAAGATGGTGACAATAGACTCAGCAGTACCTGAAATGCGATATGTGAGATGGACAGGAACTATTTGTGTCAATCAGAGGGCTCACCACTAGCGAGAAAGGTCTTGACGACATGCGCCATCTAGCGGCGACACTTCATTTCAAATGTATAGGTGTTCGACACATCCGAAGACTCAAATATTTCACAGAGTGTAAAATTACTACATAATTTAGAGGGGATCCCCATTCAAACATGATCGGTACAAAGCTCCCCCCATTTCCAAAATAAAAATTTCGCCCAAGGTTTAAAGCTAATACTTTCTTCAACCCTTTGGCTCGTTACGCAAAGGGTCGCAAGAAATCGCGTAACAGGATACCAAGCATCGCACACAAAGCAAAAAGAGAAGGTCAATTTAATCCTGGCAGTTCCTCGCGAAAAGCGCACGAGAGCAGCTTCCCGTAAGGAGCAGCATCGAAGATCACGAGCGTGAATAATATGGGGCTAGAATGGGCTTTTTCCCGACTTCCTTCCGGCGGGCTGGCATCCTTTCTTGTCTGGGGGCGCGCATGGGAGACAGCATTCTGCGCGTACAAACGTGCACCAGGAGACAGAGGGCACTTGATGTAGGTCTACGTAAAAAATAAAAAAAAAAAAAAACACGCACTTAGGTAATCGCGCTACAGCCGTGAGCACCGGCGAGCAAGCAAGCAAGCAAGCAAGCGGTTCTTCTAATCAAAGAATTCCGGCCGTAACGCCGGAGGAAAAATTTAAATACGCGAGACGCATTCTGGTCGTCTGCGTCGTCATTGTCCTGGACGTCGTTGTCGTCGTAACGAAATAAAACCCGACGGTAAAAGAGAGACATCTGTCGGTTCTTTTAATTACCGCGGTACGTGTGCCCAGGCTAGAGGCTACTGCCATGTACCTTACATTTTCCTTCCTCTTTCAGCAACCTTCTGCTCTTCACGGCTCTCTCGTTCTCTCTCTCTGTCTCCTCGTCGACGATGCTGCCCTTTTGTTGCTCGCTTTTTCGTCAGACTCACGTCGCGTCGGTTCGTTCATACTCTATCAGATCTGGCTCGTTTGCATGATTTACGTCACGTTGGAAGAATTGGGAATTTGGTCCGTAGATTCGTTTCGCTGGGAGGATTATGGGAATTTTAATCGGTTCCGTAGGAGAATCTAGGGACGTAGGAGGTGAAGATGTCTGTTCTTAGTGACTTCTGTTTTAGAGATGTGTGTAGTAGAGGTATTCTTGAGATAGAGATGTGTGAACATAACAATTCTGAAATTTATAAATTTATCAATTTTCTAAGTTCTCAAATTCTCAGATCGTCAAATCTGTATGTTAGAGTTTCATACAGATGAGGTTTACGACATGACGAGAGAATGGTCACTTTTGAACCCCATAATTTAGTATCCGTACCATCTGCGTGCCAGCACTACGATGGTACGTGACAATTTGTAGTTTTTAGCAGATCTGTTTATTGCTGCACTAGTCTTTAGAGTTTTTGGCTTCAGTGACACAGGTCATGTCATAAATCTCCCAGCTTAGAAGGTCAGAGGGCGATCTGACCCTTAGAAGTAACGGGTCCCGCGGACCGGGACTGACGTCATAGGATTTTGGAAAAACCCGGATTCTCCCCGGAATGCCGTCCTCCCCCGTAGGAACTTCTGTTCCCCTTCCAGAAAAGTACCACGCTAAGGGCGCAATGGAAGGGAGGACAGAGGTGTTAACGAAGCTAGAAGATGACAAATTGGACAGATAGCTAACAGTTTAGATAACTAACAGTACAAACCGACAACAGTATAGACAGGAGAATAGTTAGATAGTACAGAGTTTAATCAGTATAGAACAGAATCAGTTTAACACTTATAAATATTCGACACACTAAAACACACACACACACAACCTCCGTTTATACACACACACACACACACGTCTTTATTAAAACCTATATTTTTAATACAAGTTTGTGAGTGTTTCTACACGGCCCCAATCCGTACAAACATTGGGTGGTCCTTCGATTCCAATAGAACTTAGACGGCACGAAGTGCAATAACCAGGGTTCGACCAAACCCTAACACTGTAGGTTCCAGGTTATTAAATCACCAAATATCTAGGTGTCTAAATTACTACATCATCAAATCTCTATATTTCCATATCAGATGTCTATATCCCAGAATGCACAAGTATCTATGTTCCTAGATGCTTAGATTTCCATGTCAGATGTTTATATCTCAGAATACACAAGTATCTATGTTCCTAGATTCTTAGATTCCCAAGTTTCTAGTTCTCCAAATCCTTGGACCACCGAATCCTTAGATTTTCAAATCTCATGGTATTCAAACACCAATATATCCTAAATCCTTAAATTTCCAAATTTGTAGGTTATCAAGTTTCTAGAATTCCAAATTCCAAGGTCTTTAAATACTTACATATATATGAAATATCCCTATCAAATCCTTAAATATCCCATATCTGTAGATCCCAAATCTTAAAATCTACAAACTCCAAAGTGTTCATATTGCTACATCCGCATTTCTATAAAATGGCAACTCGTCTTCAGATCTTCAAATCCACAAAAATCCCTAAAAATCAACAAGTGAGAGTCTTCCTTTTTCGTTGCCATGCTTCCTATTTACGAGGTTCATTCTTTATTATTGATGTTTCAGATTTGCTCTTATGGTATATGATATTTGTCTATAATACTTGTATAAGTCGAGTTAGAATATTTAAATAATAACAAAAATTAAATATTATTATTTGATTTTGACAATGTTAGTTATTCGTACGTCCCTATATTACATTTCATGTAAAGTTTCATATATGGTGCGTTACATATAGTAGATTCACATAAAGGTGCGTCATACAGGTGCGTCACATAAGTTGGCTTCATACATAAGTGTGTCATATATGATGGTGTCACATAAAGGTGCGTCACATATGGTGGTGTCATATAAAAGTGCGTTATATATGGCGGTGTGACATAAAAGTGTGTCACATATGCTGACTTTACATACAGGTATGTCATATATGTTGGCTTTACATACAGGTGCGTCATATACATATGGTGGTGTCACATAAAGATGCGTCACATACGTTGACTTCACATAAAGGTGTGTCATATATGCTGGCTTCACATACAGGTGCGTCACATATGCTGGCTTCACATACAAGTGCGTCATATATAGTGGTGTTATATGTATAGGGGTGCGTCCAAGGTTAAGACACATACCATCGTTAATTTTGTGAACATATGCGAATGATAAGAGTATATTTATAAAATGAGATGATGAATGAATGAGTGCTAGGGGAAGTCTATAAAAGAGTGAGAGAAGAGCAAAATATGAGAGCTGCCGAAACAGTGTGAACATGGTCGCGCAAAGGGAAGTTTGTAAGAGAAATAGTAGTACTACAGTTAACTATAATAGTTTACTACAGTTTATTAGAGAAAATAAAGTTATAATTAGCAGCTACAAAATTACTTTCTAAACTAACGCTACCTTTCTTTTCTTAACATTCTCTAAAACTGACAAGAAACAGTTGAATTTATTCCGAAATCCCGCAATGGTAGTATTTCGTGGCAGTCACAGTCATTACACGGAGTAACATACTTAGGTATGCCAGAACATTCCTGTCGGTCGAATCACTCTGTCCGCAATTAAGCAGCGTCGATTCTCTAATTCCGCTAATCGCCGCTCGTATTTCAGCTCCTTTGTTAACCGCTGATTCGACGAGAAGCGACTCGGCCGGCAATAAAGTTTCGCTGTTCGCTGATAAAGGGTTGCACACGGGTTTCCTATATATTTTTCTCCTCAGCGACATTTTTCAAAAGGCGCGGATATCATCGGGGACCATCTAAATCATTTGGTGCGCTCCGCAAACACGTCCCTCTCTTTCTGGCTCGGCACCCTCGAAAATGCGGGCTGTTGGGTGATTTTCGTTAGTGCTTGCTCATCGAAAAAAAGTTGGAAAAAAGAGGAGTACGAACAGGTCGGGAAACGGGGCCGACCAGTGGGTGGGTGGTGGTGCGGAAGTTGTGTGGAGACACGCGCGAGTATGTGGATTACCGGCCTCCGAATGTACGAGTGGACCGCGTGTGGTTCACCGAGATTAGCCTCGGGTTTATATCGGGATTACATATGTAAAACCATTAGGTTAAATCATTTTTTAAATAAACGTATCCTATCCCCTTTCACCGGTGGCCGGCACCGGAATAGATAGGAGAGCTGCAACACAGCCCCTCAGGACCGTGGGCTTCTCGGACGCCGGTGAAATATTCTGCAGCACGTACGTTTCTGGTACGGACACTGCTATCAATTATTGATGTTTTATTGATATTTGATACGCTTATGTTATCGTGAAGGTAGCTTCATTGTTTTTATACATCAAAACGAACATCAATGTTATGGTAATAGTAATAGAATGCCAACAGAAATAATATATGGTAATGGTAATAGAATAATTTTTTATTACGTTGAAATTTTAGATGAAACTCGTGCTTATCTAAATAAACTTCTCTCCTTACGGCGTTGATTATAATAACCGCGTCACGCTTATACCTGCAACACTTACAATATTCAAAAATCAATTATTCAAAAATCAATTAACGGAATATGAAGAGGTATAAAATCTCTAAAATAATGTAAAAGATTGTAAAAATAATGATATTTTTAATAAAAATGCTGATTACCCCTCTTCACAGGAGGTGACTTTAAATGTATATCTAATAAACATTGCAAAAAACAGCAAATTCCAAAAACACGTATCCTCTATTTTTGTCCATAGTTTACGTATACGAAGTTGCAAAAAAATAGATCAACATTTAGTGCAAAAATTTAAACAAAAATGATAAATTTTCAAAATATTATTTAAACAAATAAAGTTTATTGAAATTTTTTACGCACACAAATTCCCTATTTAAAGACGAACAATTTACAAAAAAAAGAATCCAATTATCTTCTTTAATTCCGAAGAGATATTCCCAAAAATATGATTCCAACCCCCAACTTCGAGGGCTATTTTCACCCCTTCAATATGCACTATTGCCGATAAAAAAAAAATACGTGTCAAATATTTTTTTGAGAACTATATCTCACATAAGTTTCATCAAAATCGGTGTGTCTGGGTTGGATATGTTCTCTTGTCAGAATGGATTTCAAGGTCATGATGTAATACATCGTTGAATTCGTTTCGATGCGCTCTTTCATATGATATAAAAAAATATATACCATTCATATCTTAAAAAATAGTATAAATACGAAAAAAAATACATACTTCATTATGTTGATTATAAAAAACACTATCACTTTTTCCTCTTTCATTTTTTTCTAGTACCAGTCATTTACGAGAAAAACGCTGGCTAGTAAATCGCTGAACACCCTGTATATTTATTACATTTTCGTTCGTGAGTGTGTGGTATAAGATTCTGTATTATATTTCTGCATGTATAAGACTCTGTACTATAACTTTGTACTATTATAAAACTCTGTTATAACTCTGTACTACATAAAACTCTATATTATAACTCTGTACTGCATAAGACTATTATAACTCTGTATTACATAAGACTCTGTGTTATAACGTTGTACTGTATAAGACTCTATTATAACTCTGTAGTACATAAGACTTTGTACTATAATTCTAATATAACTCTGCACTACATAAGACTCTGTAGTGAGCTCTGTACTACATAAGACTCTATACTGATCTCTGTACTGAATTCTGTACTACATAAAATTCTGTATTTTAACCGCCAATATTTCCGTTAGATAATTCAAAAATAAAGGTTACGAATTGAGTAAACTGCCTGTTCCAATAGTTGAAAATGAACTTTCCCAAACTGACTTTCAAAAAACTAAAGAACCATTTCTAACAATCCCCAAAAACTGCCATTAATTTAGTACAACCATTTGGAACCTAAATATTTTTCCAAACGTCTCCACCTCATTTCTATACCTCCGTTAAAAAAATAATCCAGATAATTTTACGTCCAACTGCCGTGTTTTAATACCGCACAAATTACACCGAGATGATCCCCGGCTGCACGACCACAGGCAGCATTTGTATCACGATTTTTCGCGAGAGCGTCTCAACGAGTGGCGAGGATCAGAAAACTGGAATCAACCCCCTCGAACGAGGACACAGCGCAGGGGGTTTTACGAGGTGAATACTCGAGGGACGATTCGGAAGGAACGTTTGTTGGAAGTGGAGTGGTCGTGTGGTATGGGGTTAGGTAGCACGAGAGGTGAAAATTATTCATAAACGTAGGCCGGCTTGCGACTCTCAGGGATGAGGAGAGGGGCTCTCTGATGGTGCCTCACACAACGAGACCGAAGCTGAAATCTACCGAATATTAAGGTAGGAAAGGTCCTCCCCAGACCGCATAATAAACACATAACGGTAATCCTTAAAACAATAATTAGCCGCGAGAGCCAACCAAGAGAGGCGACGATCTTCCGGCGGTGCAGGAAATAACGTTGGTTTCGTAGTCCGTTGCCGAATTAATACCATGATTCCGCGACACCACGACTTACCTACTCCGATCCAACTTTATACCGTTGAAACTGCACCTTCTTCCTATAACGATTATCCGGTATAACGTTCTAAGGACGGGTAAACTGTTATGGTGGTTCACTCCTACACTCCACTGCGGGAAACCATCGCTGATTTGTAGGGTGAATCGCTTAGTCGATCATAGCCGTAATTTGATTTTTGATCTTTTTCTTTGTGGTATTCTCAGATGTCTATTTTGCGTATATGCATTTTATAATAATATTGTAAACTGGTATACTTATGCAACTTGCATGATTTGTACATTATACTCCAGAGATGATACATTCATTACAAGTACGTGTATGAGGGAGTATCAGCTGATGCAATAAAAAATATATGGTTCCATTTGAAAAAACATGAATGACCTTCATATGTCCTTTACACGTCCACCTACAAAAAAATATACCACCAGCGTATGCCCCCCTCAAAACCATTCAACTTCATCTAAAACATTGTTTGCTATGAGTAATAATCATGACGCAAATTTAGATGACAAAATGTGGTGAACTACCCTGTATAAATGATCAATAAAATAAAGAAACTTTGTAGTGTTCATAATATTGAATTAATAATATACATCAAAAAATTAAAAAACAGAATTGAAAATTGAACTGTATATTTTTAATCATCCACAGCATAGTGTCTGACCATAAACTTAAATTTTCATTGTCACATTGAAAATGTGTGATGATGTGTTAGGCTTAATTCAATATATTAAATTCTACACATTCATGATTCTATGAACGTGATCCAAGCTTTTGACATCAAGATTCTACTACGTATACAGTGTGAATTAGTCAGTTTTGATTAATGTTAAATTTTGCATTAACTTGTGACTTTAAATTTGTAAAATTTGTCAAATAGATAAATATTGTAATATTAACATTTGAACTGCCATGTTATCATGTAGCTGATTTTGAAATTTCCATACAAATATTATTAAGAATTCATATATTTACAAATATTCGTATTACCTAGTTAGAACTGTAAGTATTAAAATATTGGTAAGATTTAATCAAAATAAAACTATGTTCAAAATTCTCAACTGCTCCGGCAAAGTTCCGCCACACAATCTGATATCATGGTTTCGATGATAAAAATTGATGAGCAAAGTTAAGATTTAGTGTTATAGGAAAAGGTAACTTTAAGTGCTTGAGGTCGTAACGTAATTCGATACAATATTCAGCGTCCTCATCGACCAACAAATTCCAAGCTTCGAAGCGTGGAAAGCGAGTAACCGAGCTTTGGATTAAGCAAATGGCGGCAATAATAGTGATTATTCGGATTATGATATCAGAGAGCGAAGTGGGTTCGCTCGGACTTACCGGCAGTCGGTAACTGCTGCGCTACCAAATCCCGACTTCAAGACACCGGATTAAAACTATTACCACTTCGCGACGCCTTTAGCCTCACACCGTCTCACGTACCCCTTTCTCTTTCTCTGATATTCGTGGCTAGCTTCTTGCGCCCTTTTACGGAATTTAAGCATTTTAAACGCAGACAGGGATCTGAAATTTTCGGGGGGTCCGACTGACTTGTTGGTGTCAATACTAATGAGGTTGTTGAGGACGCTTCTAACAGAAAGGACGTATTTCAGTAATTTTTAGTAAATGCAAAAATATGGTGTATATGCAAAAATTTGGCGTTTATTAGGACTGACGTGTTTGTGTTTATTTTTTGTATTTGAGGTTTATATGTTTCTGGATTTTTGGAAATTGAAAATGTGCGACTTTGAGGATTTAGGACTTTGGGAATTCGAGAGTATTGGTCTGTGTTAACCCTTTCGCTTCGAGCGCCGCTTACAAGCGGCGCGTACAATATGACCTGTGGGTACGAGCGCCGCTTATAAGCGGCGTGCACAATATGACTTGTGGGTAAGCGCTTCTGTTCAGTTACAGTACTTCGGCGGACTGGACAGCCGAAGCGAAAGGGTTAAATTTCCTAATTTCTGAATTTTCAGATTCTTGAAATAAAAGTAATGAATTTCAAACTTTAAAACTTCCAAATTCCCAACTCTCCAACTTTCTGATCCCTAAAATTCTCAAATAGTCAAATTCTCAAATTACTAAATTTTTCAATTCTTAAATTTCTAACTTTAATATTACTACATTTTAAACACCAAAACTCCCAAATTTCCAATCCTAAAATTTCTAAATTTTCAACTTCAAAGCCCCTAAATTTCCAACCCCTCAACTTCCTTTTCCAAATTTCCAAACACCAAACGTTCCAGTCCCAAAATCTCAAACTACCCCATCTTCCCTAAACGTTAAAAGTTTCCCGAGCAATAACGCATAACCCCCATTTTTCCGTTGTTTAACCCAGTTGGAAAGAGACATTAAATCTCCTAGCTTTCTCTCTAACGGCCGCGACTCTCTTACAAATATATTCAAGTCCGGTTACCTTTCTTATAATTTCTCCTGATTCTGGTTGCTTTTGTCGGAAGCGCAAAGTAGAATCGCTTAAGTGAAATAACGAAAAAAGTTTAGCATAAACTGCCGCTCTTAATTTGACCAGTTTGTTCAGCTTGGAGCCCTTGGTTGCACGACGGGCTAAACGTTTCGTTCGTTTCCGGAAAAACTTCCGGAATTATGAATTAGCGGGAAAGTCGGCAGGAAGGTAATGCATTTATTCTGGGCTCGACTTACTATGAAATTATAATGCAAAGGACAAGTTGGAGTCTACCCTTTTACCTTGGCGAATTAAGTGGCATCGTTTGCTCGTCATCATGATTCAAACTAATTAGAATTTCACTTTTGCTTGGTGGAAGTTTCGTTCGAACACCGATTTAATTTCTCTTTCTGTTTTAAGTCTCTTAGACTGTGTTCACACTTTTTTTCTTATTGATAAATAGAGAAATGTGTGGCAATAACATCTCCTAATTTGTGAATGAGGACCACGATGTGATTGAAGACAATGAGTGTAATGTACAATCCAGACCAAGATGACGATTGTCCAAAATAGATGTGTCCACTCTCAGTTTATCTAGAATTATAAATATTCTAAATGAGGCTCCAGAGTACCTCAAATCCTAATGTTTAAGATGGAAGGTGGGACCAAAATCCGAATTGCATCCATGATCAGATGTCTTGACCATGCACCATGCACCTTTCTTAATCCTAATGAAACTATAGAAGAATATCTCCTAACTTGTGAATGAGGACCACGATGTGACAGAAGACTCTGAGTACAAATATCCACACCTAGATAGCTGTCCAAAAAAGATGGTCCCACTTTCCATCTACCTCAAATTATAAAAATTCAAGAAGGGCCCATAGAACTCCACATCCACATTCTTAAGACGTATATGACAAACCGAATGACGTCCATGATCAGGTCCCGACCCTTATCCCGAAAAAAAGCCGTAGGAACATAAGGTATAATCTTTAACCACCTGGCTAATTGCGTGATGTTCTAATCACCAGAAAGATTAGACGCGAGGACAAGTAGATGCCGTGACAGAAAGTGAGGAGGATAATGTTACGCGAGGTAGTAGTCTCGGTGGCATGTGTCGTTGATGAGGCGGTTAGTATTCAGCGGTGCTTTCCTGGGCCTGGAACTTTTGAAAACTAACCGAGTAAAGCCACCTTAATTCCATAAGAGGGAGACCAAAGGGGTTCGGGCGTCATCGTAACACCCTCTTAATTACAGGATATTAGGACGCCCACAGGAGCCACGGAGGTGCAGGAAGCCAGATAGCGCGATTTATTATTCGCGGTCTACGTTATCTCGCTTTTTAGCAGCCGGATTTCTTAGCCTGTGAGCTACTGTCTCTACTTCCTCAGATTGATTTCCCTATTTTTAACTCCTTTTAATTCCCTGATTTTTGACCGCTATTTTCAGATTGATTCCCTAATTTTTTTTCTCAGATCTCTGTACTTTACATTGAGGAAATGTACTGAGGACCTGAGGAGGTTGACTTCGTGCTTTCTGTTTGATGCCTAACGATTTCGTTGCGACAATTTTGTCATTTACTGACATTTGTTGTGACAGTAAATTCTGATTGGTATATGAAACTGATAATTGAGCAACTCACAGTGAGAATTAACATAGACCCATACAAAATAGAGTATCATTTAAAAATGAAAAGTAACTTAAAACTCTTTCTACAAATCACAATAAAGTGATAGATATAAAAGAATGTGTTGTAAAGAGATGAATGAAGATTTGATATGTTTGGACATGGACATAAGTCTGATACTTTCAGATGATAGCGTTAGAACCTATCTGATGTTAGGTCTACCTTATTTTAGCACAGCAAACAGTGGTTATCAATTATAGAATTTGTACTTTATTGTATCAATTATATTTTGAGTTACTTACATGCAGAGAATTTCTTCTTTCCCGCCCTGGAAAGTGCCATCCTTACCCCACCGCTTAGGTAGTTCCATCAGAACTATCCCTAAGTTACCCCACAAAGCCAGTTGCGTTCCCGTCTCATTGATTAACAGATTTTTGATATCGAAGATTGGGGGATCGGTGAGTAGAAGTTTCTGGAACATAGAAATTAGTAGTGATTAGATAACAATGTTGTTTACCTAGAATCTCTTCTTAAATCTGAGCTATGATAAACTCTGCAAATTCTTATAAACATCTTTCGATTTTAGTATCAATTAAAAATGAATTAATACTGAAATAGCTGTGTAAAATCAAGAAGAAAATTGAATACGATCAAAATCAAGAAATATGAGTCACTCCAATATGATTAATAAAATATTTTAATGCTAGATTAATATATTTTAATCGCTTATCAATAAGTAAAATTGAAGAAATGTCATTTGAATTTACAATTTTAATTTTCGGACGTAACGAGATATCCTACAGCCCCTCGGATTCCACTTTTTCCACCCTCGTCGGGCATCGTCTATCGATTAATAAACTTTATAATACGATCCTGCTCCTCGTTTGTTTTCCAGTTTGATTTTTATCACGGCGGTCCGGGAAAAAGGCAGGTGCACGACGAGCCACCCCCTTTCCCCCTTTTTACCGCCCTTCTCTCAATGTCGGGATTTCTCTTTAACATCCCCCTTGCTACGGGTCTAACCCCTCTTTCGCCTCGATATTTAATTTCGAACTAAGTTCGCGAACGCGAACATCATTACAGGCGAGGCATCCCTAAGGTTTGGGGGTATCGGCGCGTATCAAGGAGCAATTATTTTTTTTGCCTGAGGGTAGGTTTTTTTACAAGGATGATCAACCTGCACCGATGGCAGGAAATGTTCCACCTTCTGAGACGATGTAAGCTTGAGAAAAAGGCTTGATAGTTTGGAATCATTTAAATGATAGCTTGAATCATTTAACACACTGATTTTGATCAGAAGATCATGTTTAGAATATGTGAAATTCAACTACTGACTGGAAACTGAAGAGCAAATTTTACAGATGGTTTTCTTAAGAATTGTAGCAAATATTAGCTTTATCGTTATTTTTTAATTGATACCACAACAAATTTTGATATATTTTGATGAAAGACTTTTGACAAATTCTGACTTTTTGAGGGGTTGATTTATGACTTGATTACGTTTTTAAGGAGTTAAATTATTATTTAGTTAAATTTTCACAGGGTTGAATTATTATTTCATTAATTTTTCAAGGGGTTGATTTATGACTTGATTCATTTTTTAAGGAGTTAAATTAATATTTTTGTTAATTTCTCAAGGGATGATATTAGTATTTCATTCATTTTTTAAGAAGTTAAATTATTGTTTGGTTAGTTTTTCACAGGGTTGAATTATTATTTCATTAATTTTTTAAGGAGTTGATTTATGACTTGATTAATATTTTAAGGAGTTAAATTAATATTTTGGTTAATTTTTCAAGGGGTAAAATTAGTATTTCATTCATTATTTAAGAAGTTAAATTATTATTTGCTTAATTTTTCACAGGGATTGAATTATTATTTCATTAATTTTAGAAGGGGTTACATTATTATTTGATTAATATTTTAAGAGGTTAAATCACTATTTTATTAATTTTGGAAGGAGTTAAAATATTATTTCATTAATTTCTCAAGGCGTTAAATTCTCATCAAATTATTTTCTCAAGAAGCTAAATTATTATTCACTTTTCATTTTCATTATAGTCAACAGAATATAATAAAACAATTTTCTCATGTTAAATGCATTGTTATTAAAAAAATCTACTTTTCCATATATTAACCAACGTATTTAACCTACGACAGAGAAAATAAATAATCTTCTGTATTAAAATAAGGTAAGACTCCTTCTCCCTCCATTTCGCATCAACACCGATAAACCTTCCCAATCAAATAATCACCCTGAAGGATCCTCTCCGAACGTATTCGCTTCTTAAAATGAAAAAGTGCGAAGCCAAACGCGCCCTAACATTAAGCAAGAATGGTCTAGTGCGTTTAAAAGTTTTCTTCTCATTAAGACTTATTCCCCAGGGATCTCGGCGGGCACACAACGCGGGCACAAAGAGTGGCGCTGTTCTCCTTCTCCTCTCTAGCAGTTAGAAACACATTTATTAACGGCAGCTCATCTCATCTCGCTGTTAAGTACCAGTAAGAGAGTGCTCTTCCACCCCCTTCCGTTATCCTCTCGCCAACAGTTCTCATTCACTTTGGTAGCTGTCCCGTCCAGGGGAGAAAGAAAAAAGACGTCACATCGTCGACGCCTTATTAATCCGCGTGCCGAGGAAAGAAGGTGTTCGTGGGAGGGTGGCCCTCTGCAGAAATTAAAAGAACAGAGGGTATAATGTGAACACATCCATTCCGTGACCCTCTTTTTCTATCGCGCTGTCCTCGTCCCTTCTTCGTTAGCCGACACGACACCATTAAACACGCTGTTTCACGCTTTCCCTAAACGTCACTCAGGCTGGACGTCGTCACGTTTTCTTCAAATCCGATGTACACGTTTATTTCCAATGTTCTTCCACGGGAATCTGGACCTTTCATGTTTAATTCCTCCGAGACTGCGCGGGAAGTTGCCACCAAATAAATAATGAATGTTCAGAAATACTGCAGACAATGGAAATAATTGATCATTTGAATTTGTTTGAAACTAAGGATACAAGAGGTATCGAAGAATATTAAAATATTCATTTTAAGGTTTGCATCTTAGAACATTTTGGATGCACATAAAATTGAAAACGAAATTAAGTAATAAGTAAACAAACGATGAAACTTGAGTTAATAGACATATGTCATTTAAGATTATGTATGTATGTGAGATTAAAAGTATATCATACATGTGTATCATAATAACAAATTTTTTCTACAGACAAAAATGGTCGACCAATTTTTTTCAACAGACAAATTTGATAAAACGAGCAAAACTAAATAATCTTGAAAAATATTCGAGCTTAATGGCGAATTATCGATAAAACGCTGCAGTCCGATAAGGGCTAATCTTAACTGATATGAATTTAGTGTTACTTTACCTCCAAGTACTTCGATATTTTATTCTATGTCATTAAAATGTCTACATTTGAAAATGTGTCATATGTAGAAAACACCGATACGTAAAGTCTTAATATGAAAAAATATGTACTTAGCAAACATAAACCGACTTCAGTAATTTATGAAAATTGAATGTAATATGCGTTATTGTATAAATAATTATGATAAAATATATGCATATCTAAAAGTTTATCAATTCATGAGCATAAACGTATTCACAAATTTAGTTATTTATCGCCGCCGCTAGATGGTGCATGAGACTGACTTTCTCGCTAGTACTCAACGAGCTCTCCGACACAAACCGTCACAAACTTACAGCCTTATGTATTGTGCATGCTATTTTCTAATATACGCGTCCAAAAATTTATAAACATATGACCGAGTTAACAGTTAATTTTTATTTAACTCTAACTTAATAATATTTAGCATTTAACTTAATAAATTAATGTTAACTAAATAACTTCCTTCGCTCAAAAAAATTACTTCTCGTAACGAAACTACTCGTTTCGTTGACTTAAAAATTTGAAAGAACATAGCCGGTAAACGAGAAAGTCGGTAAAACTTTTGTGTTCGATGGAACAAGAAACCGTGAGATTTTGGGTGGGATGAAAAAGGGAAATACGGCAATCCCGGGAAAAGCAAAGGCTCGGGTCGCAGCAAAGATGGCAAACGAGGACGTTAGCCGAATAATGCAAAACAAACCTCATTTGAGATATAGTCCAGCATTTGTCCATATTAAGGTGTGTTGTCGGCATGGCGGCGCTTTCATTTCGTGTGTATGCTGGTACGCTTTTGAAATTATATAGCGAGAGCATCAGTCGTCGTTAGTCAGTTTCCTGCCGCATTCCGGCGTTAACTATGTGTATCTTCAGCACCCGTTACGTAGCCATTTATCAGTGAGCTCCTCCATACGCGTTATTTTCCCGCGTTAAGATGCACAGTTCCGCGGGTAATATTTCAGTTGGCTATGGCGACACATCGTCCGCGAATTTGCTCGTCAACATCTCAACGTATCTTTGCGCTAACCAGATACATACGTTACGCGATTTGTCTCAAAAGTTTCTCCGTTGGGAAAACAAACGATAGGGTAATTGTACCTAATGCCACGCTCCAACGTCTTTACATAAGTACCAAATCTTTCATTGTAAAACTATCATGAATTGTTGTTATAAAAATCACATTTGATCTACAAATACATATATTCTATTACTGGATAATGTTGGAAGTTTCGGACACCATTTAAAATCGAGAACCACAATGCCACAACTGTAGGTACATTCTAAATATATTAAATTAAATAGCTGAAATTAGAAATAATATTGTTTGTTAATAACATTGTTCTATTTTGAGTAATTATAGGACCAAATTGATATTAAGTACTAAAATAAAAATATATGATTTTTAAAATTAAAAAAGTCCTCATTTTTCTGTAAAGAATAAGGTGACCATAGTGTCCACGTGTAGATTGATGTCGTTTAAACGGTGTGAACTGCAGTCTGAGTACAGTAACACGGCGTAACTTGTTGAAGACACCTGAAGGATTTGCGAATTTGAAAACCATGCCTAATTGAAATTCTTGGAGAGTAATGATCTAAGTAGTCAAGCGAAGCTGCTTGAACTTATCCAATTTGGTTCTCTCTCGTAGACGATCAACGTCGTAATCGGTGACCCGGTTCGTAGCTGCACAGCAGCAAAACTTGGACCCTTCTAGCGTTACCCTCCCCTTCCCATGATCGTCCTGCCATGGTTGTTGTCTTATTAGTTTAGAACTTAGGCTTAATATAAAGTTGCGTGTGTCGTCCATGATGGAAGTCGGGTCTGGAAGACAACGTCTCCAAGTTTCTCCGCTTGGAAGAATATACAATAGTTACTATTGCGTATTCTAAATGTTATCACACTGTCATTTTTGCTTTTTTATTTTCATGTTATTGCTAGTTAATTAATGTTCCTTTTACTTTGTTATATCAAGCTAGTAATTTTGTTCAAGTTTTGTCCTCTTGGATGTTAGCTAAGTCAGTGCTGAATGTTACTTGAATAATTATGCTTAGGAAAAAATATAATTTGTGGCGGTTTCGCTCGGTGCCGCTAGATGGCGCATTGGACCGAGAGTTTCTCGCTAGTACTCAACGGGCCCTTCGACACAAACCGTCCCAAACTTACAGTATGTACTGTTCTGTACATACTATGTGCACGTTGTGTACTACTATATGTGCTATATACTATTATGTGTACTATGTATACATTATTATGTGCTATGAATATACTATGTACACACTATGAATACGTAGTTAAAGAATGGTCATAACTTCCTAAACTTAAATGAATAAAAATGGGGTTGGTTGCATACAACGCTCTTAATAATATAACCTAATATGTTTTACATAATATTTAACTTTTGCAAAGTAACCTGAATAGGATCCTCCACTTTACGGTTGAAATTTGGCGCGCTTCAGTAATAAACTATTTACGTCTTGTATGGTTATAACTATGCATAGTTACTACAATAAAATATAATGTAACTTTAATTGCGTTACTTAATCGTATAATGTAAAGCAATGTGTAAAGCATGTGTTCCTTTAAAGCATATGTCATTTTATCACAAAACGTGTTGTTGCGATGTATGGACAGTGTACACCATAGACCAAAGATCCCTAACCAAGACGTCGACATAAGTAAACAGGAACAGTTCATCAGGAACAAAAGCCGATAGCAGGTAACGAGCGTTATACGCGTCGTTTTGCAGCGAGAAAGAGGTGGAGGGAGGCCCGTTAGGTGGTCGACGTCGGGTGTAAATTTGCATTGAACGAAATGAGGCGCTATGGGGCATTCCAGTCCGAAGTTAATAGCTTTCCAACGATTAACTGTATCTCCCCATCCACCGGTTCACCCTGTACCTCTCTTTCCCCTGGGTCGTTCATTCGACGCGTCATGCTTCGTTCGTTGTCCCGTTCTCGCCGACTTTGCTCCTCTCTTTCTCTCCTCCCCCTCACTTACCTATATCGTTCTAATAATATACGTTCGGAAGGTCGCGAAATAACTGACTTTCCATGTCAGAAACAACGACACGGCGATCGCGTTGTTCAACAATTGATGTCAACATAATTTGGCAGAGGATTTTCCAGAGGGACACCAATACACGAAGTTCAATGCCAACACGGAGCAAAGGGATCGCGTGCAGTTAGGTGCAAAAGGCGACGCCTACCGTGGCCGCAGCCAATAGTTTCCAGGCACGGAAAGGCGCCACGGGGGTTATAGGGCATAATTTAGTGGACAGTTTGATATACAAACAATCTTTAATGAAATTCTTGGTGTTCATTAATAACGCATTACAGCCTCGCGCCGGTGTCGGCATCGGTACCCGGGAATCCCATACCCTCATCCCCTACTTTTACCCCTACGCCTTCCTCTCTAACCCTCCATCGTGACGTTCTCCGACAACCTTTATCGTCCCCGCTTTACACTAACTCTTTTACTCTCTCTTCTGCGAAAATTTTGCCACGTCTCGTCGACGAGAGCCGCTTAACTCGCCATTCTACATTCACGTTATGACTGCCCGTTTCCGTTCCGCCTCTTGTTTGGTCTGATGGAACTGAGAAATTGAAGTGCACGAAATTGTTAAAAATGATATCATTCTTTTTAATCGTGTAGTATTTATTTCTCAGCTTTCTTTTGCAATTTTGTTAATGCAAGTTTAGAGTTAGTTCAATTATGATTTGGTACATGCTTGCTATGATGTTTTATGTGATAACTGAGGTGATGAAAGGTAAAATGGTTGGTTTGGATTTGGTGATCCTTAATTACGTAAATTATTGTTATACTGAGTTCATTAAGTTTATACGAGATTACTAAGTTAGTTACGTTCACTAAGTTTATTAAAAATATAAAGAAAATTTAATATAAACGACGTGCGTCACGAGTGCGTCATGAGGGTAGCCCATTATGGGGTAGTGACATTAAATTTTTTTTTGAAATATTTTTTACATGTATTTGGACAATTTTGAATCTGCAATATTTTTATCAATTTTTTGAAGTTTTGTATCTATCACAGTTTCAGAAATTTTTATTTATTATAGATATTATTATTATTTATTATATTTAAAGAATTTTGTATCTATGAAATTTTTCATTTAAGAAGTGTGAGCACTCATTTGAATTTGACATGAGTTATCATGAGGATGATTGATAAAGTGATGATTATTTGATAAGAAATTACTTCCAGTATCTTTTCCTGGGTGTACCCTGTAAGTGCTAATGTTAGAATAGCTAGAATAGCTTATCAGGTATCGAATTTTGTGTTTTTTAAGAGAAGGAATGCAATTTTTTCTATTCGATGTATTATAATATTTGAAATATGTTTATTTAAAATAGAAGCAATGTTACAAAGTAAATTTGTGAATCAATAGTTTTCGGGAATAGGCACATTTATAAAAATGAAATTTCCAAATGATGCCATTAGGATAAGTAAATCTAATCTTTATGTGAGGATATTTGTGACGAAATCATTTTACTAATAGCAATGGTGTTTTTCTTCATCATTGATGTACTTTATTGAATGTTTGAAATTTAAGAATTTGGTGCTTTATATTATTGAGGATATGTACATTTGATAATTTGAGAACTTAGGAATTTAAAAATTAAAAAAATTGACAATTAAGGTATTTAGATTTTTGGAGGTTTAGAAATATGATCATGTGATAATTTAGAAATTTAAGAATTTCTAAGATTAGAATCTTGGAAATTTGGAAATTGAAAGTTTGGAAATCTAAAAACTTAAAATTCTGAAAACTTGTGTTCGTAAAAAATAATATTGTAATTCGAAATTTTGTCATTTAATAATTTGAAAATTTCAAAAATAAAAAATGTGAGAATCTGGTAATGTGTTAATTTTCAAATTTAGGAATTTGACAATTGAGCAACTAAATATCATTTAATGTTCAAACTTAAAATATAGAATTTTTAAAAAAAATTTAAAAATTAAAAATTTTGTTCGAAATTAAAAATTTTTAAATTCTAAAATTACAAAACCTAATGAAGCCTGTCATAAAATACATTATTAATCCAATATTGAATTCAAATCATAAGTACAGAACAAAAACTGCATTCAATTGCAAGAAAATCACATTCACAAACACGCTACAAAAATGCATTCTTCAACAAGAACATACTGGAACAAAGCAAACAAAATCTTGTGTTGAGATTCCGTTAACAACAAAACATACAAATTTATTTTTCGCAGCAACAAATGAACGTTCTAGAGTAGCCGGTCTTATCACCGAATTTAAATATTACTTAGAACAGTTGAAAGATCTGATAAGAACCGTGTGTGCTGAAGACAGATATCTTAATAACATTAATGATTAAAATACGTACAAATAACGAGCATTACAAAACTTATACACAACGAAAAATAAAAACTTGTATACATTCTTGCGATAATGCAAAACAAAGAAATACCAATACACTTTTAATTTTTGAACCATTTTAATATCACTATTTCGTTTAAAACAATGTACTATATTTTTAATTTTGTAAAACATTTTTCTACTTTCATTTTTTTTATTTAAAAGACTGCTGTATTTTTAATTTTTAAACTATTTGTTTACTATCATTATTTCGGTTTAAAACACTGTACTTTATTTTTAATATTTTAAAGCATTTTTTTACTTTCACTTTTTTTATTTAAAAGACTGCTGTATTTTTAATTTTTAAACTATTTGTTTACTATCATTTTTTCGGTTTAAAAGACTGTACTATATTTTTATTGTACTATATTAATATTTTTAATTTTTCAATCATTTCTTTGCTATCATTTTTTTCATTTTAGACAGAATACTATATTTTTAACCACTTAATTTATCAATTTTTAATGCATCAATCATTTTAGTATTATTTTTTTCATTTAAAAAACTATACTATATTTTTAACTATTAGATATAAGATATTAATTCATTCAGAACACCTTTTTGCAGCATTAGCAATAACAGCTCATTCTTATTAATTAATACAATTATTTCACTAATATTTAGAATATTATCACGCTAATACCGAAAGATACACCAATCTTAAAAAACAGAAAAACATCGAATTCGTCCAAAATATTTAAAAAGCAGTTGTACAAATAATTTTGTTACAGACTGTACGAACTTTCCAAGTCACACTTCGGTCACTCCCATTCGCTTAAACGATATCTTAACGACGTTATCGATATATCGTTAAGTATCAACAAGATATAGATAACTTATCGATAATTGATACCAGTACTATTTCATAGTCGCTATAAATACTCACAGTAGTTGAAACGATCCGTTAATCGTAAGACCGTTGTGAATCAAATATGTCGCGTAAGACACGAGTGAAACGTAGCAGTGTGTGGTTGTACTTCACCGACTGCAGCGAAGATTTCGACATAAAGACAGCCAAATGCAATGTGTGCGAGAAGGTGGTGCCTTATTCCGGCAACACGTCGAATTTGTGGTCACACATTCGCATATACCACGCGAACGTCGTTCAGAATTCTGAGGAATCGAACGCAGAAGTTTCACTAGAGTGCGAGAGGATTCGAACGATGTCGAACATCGACACAATTTTAGAAGCGGGACCTTCCGAGTGTCCGAAACGCAAGTGCAACGAGGACTGCGACCCATATCTGGACACCAAACGTAAGGACATAAACGAATCTCTCATCCTGATGATCAGCAAAGACTGCCATCCATTTTCGATTCTCCACGACCCAGGATTCGTTCACTTCGTCCGCACGCTGAATCCATCGTACGAAATTCCGGAGAAAAACGTGTTGACCGATCAGTATCTCCCTCGGCTCTACGAGAAAAAGTGCCAGGAAATAAAACAGAGACTGTCGTGCGCTAACGACGTTCACTTAACGGTCGATCTGTGGACCGACAGCGATCGACAGGTGTCGTTTCTGCAAACGACCGCGCATTATTTATGGTCCGCAAAGTTGTATCACAATGTTTTGCAAACTGTACACTTCGGGGAACATTCTACGAAGAATTTGAGAGACGCATTGACACGGGCGATGAAAACCTGGGAGATTTCGTCGAAAACGAAAGTGGTGGTCAGCGACGACGGCAGTGTTGTAGCGGCAGTAAATAAGACGAACCTGCGACACATTTTTTGTTTTGGTCGCAGACTTAACCTCATCGTTCTGAACGCGTTAAAAACGGACGCAGTTTCTGGGATTTTGTCGAAGTGCCGCGATATCGTTCGCGTGTTCAAAAGCAACGAGTTGCTGCTGAATTTACAGATACGAGAAGATGTAAGGCCTGTTGGCTTGAAAAGAGACGTTCCGACGATGTGGACATCGATTTATTTGATGTTAAGTCGGTTTTTGGAGCTGCAAAATGTTTTACGGATGGCTCTCGTGGAGATAAATCACGAAGCGATCGAGCAGGAAGAATGGAAAATAATTGCTGGCATCGCCGCTATCTTGAAACCGCTGTACGAAGCGACGAAGGAAATGGCGGACGAAGATTACGTAACTGTTTCGAAGATTATTCCTATCATCCGTTGTATTGAATTTGCTTTGAAGAACCTTGCAGATTTACCGGGATCCGCTAAAGAACTGCAATCGGTTTTATTGAGGGAAATAAATGCAAGTTTCTCGAGTATCGAAGAAACTTCGATTTATGGCATTGCGACGCTGTTGGATCCCCGATATAAGCACGTTCCGTTTGAGTCCGATAACTGCGTGAAGAAGATACAGAACGAAATATTGCTCGAATGTCACGATGCGGATACGGATAGAATCGACTTAGAAAATAGCGAGTTAGTTTCGTATGAAAGTAATTCCTTGTGGGCACATTTTGATGAGAAGGTTAAGAAGGTCGGAGAGAACGATCCTTCCTCCTCGGCTAAACTTGAGTTAGAAAGGTTTTTGCAGTCGAAGATACTCAACAGGAGGTGTGATCCGATTGCTTGGTGGAACACGGAGGGAAATAAGTTTCCGAAACTTAGGAAAATGGCGCTAGAGTATTTGTGCATACCGGCTACTGCTGTACCTACAGAAAGGATTTTTAGAAAAGCTGGTTTAAGTTTTTTGAACAGAAGAATGCGGTTGCAACCAAAATATGTTGATATGCTAACTGTTCTGAGCTCGAGTTAAAATGTAAATAAATCTTTCTTGGACTGTTGTACTATGTTATTTAAATAGTAAAATTATTGGTGGAGGATTTAGTTAAAAATCTCCCAGCTGTAATTCTTAATGATCTGTTTGTGTTTTTTATAAGTAGAAATTATTTATATTTATTAGTTGAGGTCTGATTTAGAAAGATTAAATCCTTGTTATTATTTTTGATTTTGCATTATTGTTTTTTTAGTATCTTTGCAGTGGAATATTCTTAATTATTTATATATAGTAAAAAGATATTCTTTTATAGGCAATGTTTAGTAAAATGGAGATTTTTATTGTTGTAGAATGTTTTGGGTTAAATAATTTTGAAAAATACAATGTTTTACTAGTATTAGTATTAATATCAGTATTTTAAAAATATTAATATTTTTAAAGTTTGCTAAATTACAATTTATAATTTTTATACTTTGCTAAATCATAATTTATCACTTTTACAATTTGCTAAATATTTCTATGTAAAATTTAAAATGAATAAGTTTTTATTTGTTGATATTTTGTCATTTTTATATCTTCATTTATTAATATTTTGTCATTTTTAAATCTTCATTTATTAATATTTTATCATTTTTAAATCTTCATTTATTAATATTTTATTACTTCTAAATTTTTAGTTATTAATATTCTAGCATTTTTAAATTTTTCTTTACTAATATCAAATTTTAGCATAGGTCTAAATAATTAAATTATTGAATCATTTATGTATAATAAATAAAAATGAAGTACGCTTACTAAAAAACGAATACAAGAAAATTGGCTATTAGCAAAGTAACGTTATTTTATAATAAAAATTAATTTTGAAAGATTTTAATAATTTTGTAGCGCGATCACATATCTCTAGATCCACACCTGTACCTAATCGTACTTTGCTCCATATAATTCGGATTATCGATACTTCTATGACATTATCGGTATGTTTGTTATTTTCGATAATTTATCGAAAATCGATAGTAGTATCTTTATCTGCGTTATCGATTCTGCTAAGGTCATAATATAGAACGTATTAAAAAGACACGTGTATTGAATGCAGGTATTATTTCATGTATTAACGTATCTTTTTCTTGATTTCTGTAATTTTTAATGCATCGATATTTGTGAACTTAAGTATATTGTATAATACATGTTTTGAGGAACAGAAATATCGTTGCGAATATAGATATTGAAATGTAAATAATTATAAAAACTTTAACTTCCACAAAAGAGTCTTTAAAAGTTTCCTTAATTTACTTTTTGTATAAATAATTAACTTAAACAAAATTTGCAGCGCTGTCACATACGTCACATATGAGACAAGAACAAGTATACTTAATCTTACGATCTCATCTCTTAATCTATTAGTTTTTATGTGTTTCAATACTAAGAATCCTAAAAAGTTCTTTTTGTTTGCTTTTTTTTAAATAATTAATTTAATCGAATTTGCGACATTGTTCACATATGTCACATATGAACAAGAACAAGGATACTTAATCCTTTAATTTCCTAACAATTTCCTGTCGGCATATATCGTTAGCTCCACGCTAAGATCCCTTGAAAGTACCATTAAATTGCTTTTCCCATAAATAATTTAATCACATGTGGTCCTTCATATATGTTACATATGACATAAAAACAATGATACTTAATTTTTATTTCTACTCATTTTGCAGTGAAATGATCATCATTTGTATTAATAATTATATTTTGTTAAAAATAAGCAACACATGTCACATATGAGAAACAATTATGGGGACATGTAAGGAAAATCCAAACAGAGTAATAAACAATTAATTTGTTATTCGACGTGACGTCACATATGACCTTAATGCATTAAAAATTACATGTCATTAAAAATAACGCATATGAGAAATAATATTGGCCACGTAAGGAGTAGAAAATCCAAACAGAGTGACAAACGATTAATTCGTGGTGTCCGATGTAACAAGGGACGAAAGCTAATAGGCTTTCCGGTGCAACGTTGAAACAGCAGTTCGTTTTAGGGTGGACGATACCGGTGGCTACGGTTAATGAATCGACGTAATCAGGGGTGCGTGTGAGGGGGGTGGTGTTCAAGCGACGAATGACAATCGAGTTTTGTATTAATGTCCGTCCATGCCGCACCCATGGTCCCTGACGCGTTGCGTACGACAGTCACCATCAGCCTGATCGTTCGTTTAATCAAGCGAGCCGCTAACACGATTAACTTATTGCGTATTCCCGTCATTCCGTACGCGTGAGACACGAATCAACGATACACAAACGTAATACCCATTACGGTCATTCTATTGTATATCATTCTCTATCCGGCTTTTGTTTCTTCCTCTCTGTTTACCCACCTGTCGCGTTACCTAGTGTCTTTTCGACGAATCATTTGGGTGCGCTCCACGATTTGATCAAGGCAATTTACCTATTTTTTTTAATTAAACGATATACTGCCGTTTTTCTTTTTATCGTCCGTGACACTGTTGGGACACTTCTATAGGGTGTCTCAGCAAAGTTTCTGTATAAGCAACACTCCTTAGACATTAACTTTTTATCAACTTCTATTCATCAGAACATTCTGAATTCTTAGATGGGTATTCAACTGACTGGGTCAAATTTGCAAAGAGAATGTCGAAATGTTACACAACTAAATTTGCAAAAGGGATGTCAGAAATATCTGCAAGATGATTGTTCTCAAATTTGTAAAAACATCACAATGTAACAGTTCCTTGTAAAAGTTCAGATTTCGTTGCTCCTATTCACACTTACAACCTTCTTACCCAAGTAATACAACCCCAAAGGCAAGAATAATTCAAAGCCCTCGGCCAAAGTCCACATATGCCCATAAATGAAACTGTCCACATCCGGTCACCCCAAGACATAAACTCAGTAGACAAGAAGGCGATAAAAACGTAGATCTAGAAAAACCTTCCAGGTGCAAAAAGAGCATCTATCCCTTCAGTTAGAAACGAGTGCACGATGGGTCATTATCGTTATACGCTTCAATCTTTTGTTCCCGCAAACTGCATTTTGAGGTGTATCTTTTGAAGACGGTCGGTTTATGCCGCAGGCGGAAGTGTCCGGAGGCGCCAATGTCCGCATGCATGAGCGATGCAAGCGCATAAACTGCGTACAATGTGAAAGATCGGTTAGGCGGAAAGGTTATGAAAGAGAAACGAAAGAACAGAGAGGAATGATATCATCGGTGTCGGTATGGGGAGGGACGATATAGAATTTTAATATAGTGCTTTACGAGCGCGATTGTCCGCCATTTTATGGCCGCTATAGGACGGCTATTTGAATTCTTAGATCTGCATACTTTGCGGAATTGCGTGGTCCGGCTGGCACGACGATGAGTGAATCCTGGCGAGCCTGGACGGCCTCATCAAGCATGCCCTGTTTCTGCCGTTCGTTGGACTCTGTGGGGTGGGAAAAACTTAAGCATTTATTGAACGGAATAATTGCTTTGATTGTCTGATAACCTATAATTTAATTCCGTAATATATTTTCTAAGTTGTGGCATTCGCAGCCCCATAATATGTTTTCTAAGTTGTAGCATTCAAAGTTTACTGCTCTAATGTTTAGACAAATGAAAGCCAATTTTAAGTACTTTTTATTCAGAATGGATTTGCTACATTCGAACTGTAGTGCGTCACGAGTGTGACGCGATATTATAGCGCAAAGGGTTAACTATTAGGCGATATTCGAGCGAGGCGGTACAAAAGGTCACGTAACTGAGAGATACATTAATATAAAATTTATGGTACAGTATTTATTTTGCAAAATACTGAGGACGAACATAGGTGGTTAAATTATATTATTCAGATAATAATTAATATTTAAATTATATTCAAACTTTGATGGATATTTTTATTGTAATGTTATATACCATTCTTTCCATATAATGTATGTAATTATAGTCTAATGTTTTTATAATATAACATACACATAACATTGTAATGTTGTATACTATTCTTTCAATATTATGTATGTAATTATAGTATAATGTATTAACAATATAACACATACATAACATATATTGTACAATTTACAATATTTAATGTATTATCCAAAAACTGTATATTTCACTGAACAATTATTCAAAATGTACCGCGGAATTCATATGACACGCTATAGATGTCAGCCAAGTGCCATTTGATTACCATAGAATTCGAGTTTCTTACGAAGGGATTATTAATTTTTTTCCTCTCACGTTTCCCGAGTTTTCAGCATAATCGATTCGAGAACGGGGACAACGCTCTTTATTAGCGTGAAAGTGACTTACGATTGTTATTGCCATACCAAACGGTCTCATTGGATCATTTCACTGCAAGATAAACGCCATTGTAGTCACAGGGAGGATAACGAATATGCTCCCTTTATTGATACCAGATACATGGAATTTTATTGCGTCATTACCGGCAGAATTATGGGCACATTTAAATTCTGAATCTCCTTCGTTAGCTTATTAGAATCATTACGGACAGGACTTATTGCACACTGGCGATATTTTATCGCCTGAAGGAAGTTTCCCGCACTTAAAGCATTCAATTTTCTACCATGGGAAAATCCTTGATAAAAATGATATTTAATACTCTTTCCACTAAATTGATGCCAAGAATTTTGTTTTGAATCTGATTAATTAGGACTGTGCCTTCTTTAAAAAATATAGACATGTACCATATTTTTGTATTCACATTTAGTCACATTTTATTTTATGTTCTTAACATTTCTAATAATTATGTTTAACAATTTTCATTTTATTACTTCCACGATATACAATATAAGGAAGAAGTTAAAAATCTTGGTAGTGTGTCGAATCAAATTTTTAATATAATTTGTGAAGGGCGACCATAGATATACTTCGCTACATAAACCAAGATAAAAATTTTTCTAAAGGGTTTGTGTATTTATGAATCTCTTGAAAATTAGTTTTCATGCAAATCAGCTGAATATTTACAGCAAGCCAAATTAACGTTAATACGAATTATTTAAAGAATGTCGGCCATAACTTTCAGCCGTATAACAAATGGGGTTATATCCTTGGATATCAAGAATATACCAACATGATATCAAGGAGATATCAAGAATATATCAACAGGATAAGGAGATAGCAAGAGGATTTAAAGATGATAAAAGTGTCGAATTGAAGCGTGTTTTAATTGATCAAAGAGATTCAGATTATCCGGAACAAGTGAGGAGAACGAAGGAGGATCCCGAAGGATGAGTAGAAAGTAGTCGAAAGGAGGGGGGCTCTCACGATATAAGCCGTATCAGTTATAATTTACAATGTTATGGCGATTTTATGTATATCTTGCCAGAGCTGTTCTCCCCCGCGCTGAGAAGTATTATTTAAATTAAACGGGGCTAAACTAAGCGAACCGTCGGCATCGAAGTGGCGGAGAGAGAGAGGTGCCGCGGTGGTATGCAAATTATTATCGCGGGGCGATAATTTAAATGCATATTTCGCCTCCTATATCATTTTATTATTGCCAGCCAAGTTAAGTTCAGTTCGTGGGCGAGCGTTTACGAGAACCGCCACGTCCTGTAACCACCGCCACCACCAGTACAGCTTGTATTAGAAACGCTATCGAAGCGTTTTCCCTTATATAATCCTCATTGTTACTGCCTGCGGGACCATAATATCCTGTCGGGTAACGGCTACCGGCCAGGATTAATACCCCAACGACTAATTGTATACCGCAGGAAGTGCCAGCTCATCCACCTTTGCTTCTGTCTTCAAGATATCCTTCTGGTCTGCCTATGCTGTGTCACTTTTGCGCCTAATGACTCACTCGATTAATGATATTTGCTGTCTTATTCGACGGACAGATGTGATCGATCGAGGGGATTAATTTGTGGGGTTATTGGAGGGTCATTCTTCAGATATTGCAAGGACTTTTGCATCTATGACTGTCGCTATGAAATTGGTTCTGCTAGTGGGAGTATCAAGGTCTTTCAAACTTTTAGGTTCCTACAGACGCAATTTCCTAAAGTTTCTTATTCTTAGAGCTTCAAGTACTGGTGTCCTCAAGCTTTTTCTAAATTTTCATGTCTCAAAATGCCAAGGTTCTCAAGTTTCTGGATCTCCATATCTCAAGATTTTAAAGTGCAATGATCTCCAAATTTTTAGGTTCATCAAATCTTTAAACCTCTAAGTTTCTAGATTCATAGATTTCTAAAATTCCAAATTATTAGATACCTAAATCTTTAAGTCACCAAATTTCTAGGCTTCTAGATTGTTAAATCATCAAATTCCTAAATTTCCATATCTCAGTATCCTCAAAGTCCTCTAATTTCTACGTTCTTAGATCCCTAACTTTCTACATCTCAAGATCTCCACATATCAAGCCCCAATTTTTTTAGGTTTCTAGGTCTCTAACTCCTCAAATTCCTAAATCTCCATATTTGAAGCTCCACGTACCAAGGTCTTCAAACTTGTAGATTTCTGGATCTCTGAATCTCCAAATTTCTAAACTTCCATATGCCACAATCTGAAAATACCAAGGTTCCCATATGAGAACGTTTCTAGATCCCAATACCGCCAAATTCCTAGATCTCCATATCTCAAGATATCTCCACATCTCTTCACACCAAAGTCTTCAAACTCCTAGATTCACAGATCTCTAAATCTCTAAATTCTTGCATTTCCATACTCCTAGATCTCCAAATACTAAGGTCCTCAAATTCCCAAATTCTTAGACCCCTAGATTTCCAAGTTCCTAGATTTCAACCTTACTAGATCTCCAAATACCAAGGTCTCTACACTCCTATATCCACATCCTTGTGTCCCCAAATTGTCAACGCACCAAATCTTCAAATCCTCAAATATCCTAAATATCTTCTTAGCCATACTTTTGACCTGGAGTTTTCCCTGTTGCTGATTGCTCTCACAACCAATTTCCACCGTCCATGATCGTTCTCCCATGTGGCGCATTTCGTCCGGATTTCCATTTCGAGGCAATGTTAAGTCGCAAGTTCCCAGAAACGAGATCAGACAGAGGAACTCAGTCATATCCATAGCCGTATCTCGAACCACGAAGAAGGGTTAAAACTTGGCTCGGGTAGTATTTTAATTCCTGACCGTTATCGTTCCGGTAGCCAGGGTCAGTAGCGAAAGATACATGTAAGTTGACCCCGCCCTCGAGACCTCTCCTGGACGCTTATGAATATTAATTTCACCCCGTTACCCCCGCTTCACAACCACCCCCCTAACCGAAAACAGACCCGACGGGAACAAATTAGATCTTTCCTTCCATACATTTCCCTTTTATTTCTACGGCTTCTCCTGGATCCCTGTTATCCCCTTTGCTTTCTTCATCATTCGAACCTGCGTATCTCTGGTTTCACGCTTCCGACTATTATTTATTAATAATGCTTCATTTTGTAGGAAGTATATTGAAAATTCTTCACATACAATCTATTCACATCATGTATTGATGAACCAATACATGATTCATGGCGGCCCAGCAGCAGAGATTATTGTGGATTGAAAATATAGGTTAGGGTTGATGGTGACATGTTTTAAGATTTTTGAGATTTCAAGCTTGAGTTTAGTTTGAGTTTAGTTTTTTATTTCAGTATAGTAGAATTTGGAAGTAATTTGGTAGCAAAAGAAGTAGGCTAAACTCTTAGGAAAAATTGTGAAGTATAGTTTTTTTTTTGAACACAAGGTCGCAATCAGAGCAACACTTAAAATCCCATATTTGTCCACAGCACTTTTTGCTAAAAATGCATCTTTACTCATACTCCCAGCGTCTGTAAGGAGACCAAATTGACTAAATTTATCACATACAGAAAAGAATTTTTAATATGTCAGGTTCTATGAAGCTCCATCACACTTGACGGAGGAACAAAAGTTGAAGTGGTCGATGTGAACTCGGTCCGATAAAATGTGAAGACTAAATCTGCTGATTCATAAAATAGCTCTTTTTCAGGGTGCATAGAAACATTGCCAAAGTTTCCTCACCAGTTGGCACAGTATTTAATCCGAGTGTGCGCTATCTAGCTAACGCACCATTCATCCGCGAGTACACGAAACCGGCTACAGTTAACTACGCAGGGCCATACAACGAGTTTATCTTCAGTATCTTTCGGATGTCAGACGACCCTTGGTATTTCTTGCAGTTAGTTTCCAGGCCGCGACTCCGTGTGATTTCGAAGGGTGCGTGTTTCCAGGCCCAGGTTTCCTTGTACTACACGCTCAGGTAGGCTACCAGTACGCGTGCATTCTCATAAACACCGACGTGTACACGTACGACCAGATAGAGTTCCCTCTGAATCTGGCAATCTCATAACAGGGAGTTAAAACCACAGCACGAATGTCGTATCTTAGGCTGTCCTGACTCCCTTACGAGACTTTCTCTCGCTTTCCAACCGCCATGGATATTATTATCAGTACAAGTTTCATTTCGGATAGGAGGGCACGTCTCTTCAGACCAACGTGCAAATTTCACTCGCCACATTCAAATTTGAACTGTGAAATTTGGTTCCTTCGGAAGGGTGATTACAGAGAATTCTATACTGCAATTTTTACTTGACTTTTGTTAAGGATTTCTAGGTAGGTAGGTTAAGTACATAGATCAGATAGGTAGGTAGATTAGTAATTGTGTGAGTTTGATTAGTTAGAAAGGTAGGCTGGGTAGATAGGTAGATAGGTGGATAATTGGATAGGTAGATAGGTAGATAGATGGATTGGTTAGACGGATAAGTAGATAGGTAGATAGGTGGAGAGGTAGATAGGTGGAGAGGTAGATAGGTGGAGAGGTAGATAGGTGGATAGGTAGATAGGTGGATAGGTGGATAGGTAGATAGGTGGATAGGTAGATAGGTGGATAGGTAGATAGGTGGATAGGTAGATAGGTGGATAGGTAGATAGGTAGATAGGTGGATAGGTGGATAGGTAGATAGGTGGATAGGTAGATAGGTGGATAGGTAGATAGGTGGATAGGTAGATAGGTGGATAGGTAGATAGGTGGACAATTAGATAGGTGGATAGGTAGATAGGTAGATAGGTGGATAGGTAGATAGGTGGATAGGTAGATAGGTAAATAGCTGGATAGGTACATAGATGGATAATTAGATAGGTGGATAGGTAGATAGGCGGATAATTAGATAGGTAGATAGGTAGATAAGTGGATAGGTAGATAGGTAAATAGCTGGATAGGTAGATAGATGGATAATTAGATAGGTGGATAGGTAGGTAGGCGGATAATTAGATAGATGGATAATTAGATAGGTGGATAGGTAGATAGGTGGATAGATAGATAGGTGGATAGGTAGATAGGTGGATAGGAAGATTGATGGATAGCTAGATAGGTGGATAGGTAGATAGGTGAAGTAGGCAAAATAGATAAATAGCTTATGTGGATAGGCTAGGTAAATAGGATAGATAGATTAGGCAGTAGATTAGTAACTGTGTGAGTTTGATTAGTTAGCAAAATAGGCTAGTTACGTAGATAGGTCAAGTAGAAGAATTAGATAGGTAGGTTATATGGATAGGCTAGGTAAGTAGGACAGATTAAATATATAAATTGTTAAGTGTGTGAATTGGGTCAATTAGGAAAATAGACTAGGTAGATACATAGGTTAAGTAGGAAAAGTAAACTGTTATGTAGATAAGCTAGATAAGTACGATAGATAGATAGATCAGATAGGTAAATTAGTAACAGTGTTAGTTTGATTAGGTAGGCAGGTAGGCTGGATAGGTCAAGTAGGTGTGGTAGCTTAGATAGGTTTGCTAGGTCAGTTAAGTAGATAAGTTAAGTAGTTTGGACATGTAGGTTAAAAATGTGATAAGCACGTTGTAGGTAGGTTAGATAGATAGATTAAGTAGATAGGTCAGAGAGGTACATTAGATAGATACATTAAGTGGATAGGTCGGATAGGTACATTAGGTAGATATATGAAGTAAATACACATGTCCATCCGTGTATAGGTCAGACAATTGATAAATTTAAAATTGAAGAGTATCATAAAAATTGAGAAAGAGGTTTATATTGAGAGTCGAATGTAATCGACAATATAATCCGTGCGGAATGCAGCAAGCGGATGCAGCTAGACTCGTAACCCGGTAGTGAACCACAAAATGGGATTCGCAAGGGCGTTCGTCCTGGCTCGAAATAAATAAATAAATAACGCGGGTTACACGGGGCGTGTTTTCAACCAACCCGAGGCGGGACTTGCCTTACTACGTGGACGAAGAGGAAACCCGTACAACTTCGCAAGAACTTCTCGTCGCATCCTGAATTTCCTACAGTTGCGCATTCACACGTACACGAGAAGTCGGGCCTCCCGTGCACGACGTTGTTTCGGTTTGCCTTAATGGATTTCGCAGTAATTGTAAAATATCTCGCGAGTTACGCGCATGTGCATTTACAAGCGGACACGCGCGAGTATCCTTAATTGTTTGGCCCCACCGGTAATACCGGAAGTACGTATAACACGTAAGTTTTTGAGCTATATCACTGGTACGAATCTTCGTGAGGAAGAGGCGAGGAGACTGAAAGATGTTTTATCGTGGCAGATATAACTTTTAATATAGGGGAGATTTATAATTTCTGGTAATTCGAAATTTGGTAATTTTTATGTTTCGATATTGTTTAATTTTATGAGGCTTTCAAATTTTGTGGTGCATAAATTTGGAAATTTGTAGGATTCCTAAGATACCAAATTTCTGAACTTGCAGATTCCAGGTTTGAAAATTCCTACATTCTGAAATCTTCAAATTGTAAATTACAAAATTATAAATTTTTAAATTGGAAATGTCCAAAATTTCTAAATGCGAAGCTCCAAAATCTCAAATTTCCATAATTTTCAAATTGCAAATTTTTATAGTCTCAAATTCTCAATTTCTAAAATTCCAAAAGTTACTAGACTTCTAGATTTGTAAATGCCAAATTCCAAATTTTCTAACTGCAAATTTCTAAAATTCCAAATTCCAAATTTCCAAACTCCAAATTTTCAAATTGCAAATTCCTTAATTTTCAAATTTTCAAATATTCAAATTTTTAAATTTCCAAATTTCAAAATTGCAAAATTTCAAATTTTCAAATTGCAAGTTTCTAAATATGCAAATTCCTCATTTTCTAGGTGCAAATTTTAAAAATTCCAAATTTTAAAATTGCAAAATTTCTTAGCTTCCAAAATGCCAAGATTCAAATTTTCCCGTTCCCAAGAAACCAAGTTCTAAATTTCCAAATTTCGAAAATTGCAAATTCCGAAGAATGCAAAACCAAAATTTTCAAAATCACAATCAATTCCATATACACAACCCTATTAATATTTTAGTATTCCCAATAAATACTAAAAATCTTCAGACGATAACAACACATACACCCTAATCATCTACGATCCCAATCACATATCCTACATCAATATTACATTACTACATTTATTGTCAGTTCAACATCTATCAGTATCACACTATCAAAAGACACCCTCTCTCATACTTCATTTACAGGACAGATCATCTTAAATCAACCTTGAAACAAAAAAGTAACGCACAAATAAACTCGAATTTTCGGCTGCGAGCACCCTCACGTCATCCCCATTTCGTACAAAGGATCGTTCCAACCGATGACATCCTTCTTGTACGACGAGTGACCATCGTGAATGCACGCGATGCATGTTGCACCATGAAAAATCGTTGTCCACGTAAACGCACGGTCCCGTTAAGTACAGCCTAGGCTGAAAAATAACCTGGCAAATTGAATGGAGGCGAGGTAGTTCTGGCTGCAAGGGATGGGTGGGTCTGCCAGACGATGTAAAGAGGGTGAGTTCTGTGATGGTCGGAATAAAAATTCGGCGAGACATTGTACTTGTCACCCCTCCAACATTTCGGGGGCTTTTATAAACGGTCCGGAGGCTTTTGTCACAAAAAAATACGTTTTGTTACTTGCTGATCGAATCTCTTTCTTCAGATCGTAACTGTTTTATTATTGAGTTTTAATGAGGGAGTTTTATGGACTGATTTATGATAATTTTTTGTGGAATGAAATCTGGGACATTTTTGGAAGTTTAGAGAGGACTTAACAAATTTCCAAATTTTTTAATTCCTAAATATTCAAATTTCCAACTTGCAAAATTTTGAAATTGTTAATTTTCAGATACAAATTTATAAATCACTAAATTTCCAAATTATAAATTTTCCAATTTCCTTCTTCCAAATTTTAAATTTTCAAATTATAAATTTTCAAATGTTTAAATTTCTAAATATTTCAATATCCAACTTGCAAAATTTTGAAATTATTAATTTTCAAAACACAAATTTCCAAATATCTAAATTTCTAAATTACAAATTCCCAAATCTCCGAATTTCCAACCCACTTAAATCTCCAAAAGTCAATTTCTAACTTCTACATTTCCAAATTTAAACCAAAAATTATAATTTCTATCATACAGTATATCGCTATATTTAAAACCACGTTACCTTAAAAAAAAAAATTGTTAAAATCAGATAGATCCAACCTCCCTCAAGTATCTCTCATTTCGTTCTGATTTTTCATCCTTATGAAACATTTATGATGGCTTCCGCTCGAGTTGAACCAACTTTCATCTTTAAATGTTCTTTATACATTTTCCTCCTCCCGTACCTCGATATATTCTACGTGGAGCAACTTCACCTCTGTCGTATCCGTCTTCTTCTTCCTCCTTTTTTTTCGCCTTGATTATAAGAGTTTTACCGAGGTTACAGCACGGTAGAATTCGTTACGGGGACTGATTAAAAGTTGTCACCGGTATAAGCTGCTTGAGAACAAGTTTTGCAAACATTTACATAGGAAAACTCCGGGCCAGTCAATTAGTTGGGAGCAAGTTAATGCAGTTATCTCGTGTTGTCTGTCGCTGTTCATCGTGCTACTTAAATTACCGATGCAAGCCTTTGTTCCTTTGAATTGGACTTATATCTCTAAATTTATTTAAATTTCTGGGTTAACATATGTTCTAGATTTTTTAATCTGGTTTGTAAATTACCAGGTCATCACATTTATGGTTCCCAAACTTCTACATCCTCAAACTCCTTTGTACCCAAACTTCCAGGTCCTCAAAGCACATGGCTCTCAAAGTTCCTAATCTCCAAATTCCCATGTACCCAAACCTCCAGATACACAAACTTACATGTATTCAAACCTCCAGATCCAAAAATATGCATCCAAATCACTACATGCTCAAATTCCCATATACAGGGTTTGTCCAATAAGTATCCGGACTGATTTTTTTCTGCTAATTTGGTAGGTCAGGGAGCAATCTCTATTAGCTAGATCGATGCGGAAAGTTGTTATGTATAATAATAATCTAGGTTCATTTGTTTTTCACCATTTGTTTCGTTTATATCGTGCTTGAAGTGGAAGCGTATTTAACGTTCGCGTCGAGAATCAAAATGCAACGAAACATCGAGCAGCGTTGTGCGATTAAATTTTGCGTTAAGCTAAATAAATCTGCTACGGAGACATTTAATATGATTCGTCAGGCCTACAAGGATGATTCCATGTCCAGAACGAGTGTTTTTGAGTGGCACAAAGATTTCAAAGATGGCCGTGAAGACGTTGAAGACGAGCAACGCGTTGGACGACCGTCGTCGTCCCGATCCGATACGAATGTCGACAAAGTGCGGGAAATTTTGAATTCCGATCGCCGTTTAAGCATTCGTTTAATTGCACAGGAATTAAATTTAACGAAATCCACTATTCATTCTATCGTAACCGAGGATTTGCAAATGCGAAAAGTGTGCGCTAAATTGGTTCCGAAGGTTTTAACAGAGGAACAGAAAGAACGCCGTGTGACGATTTCTCGTGAACTTTTAGAATGTTTGGAGAGGGATTCAAATCTTTTAGACAGAGTGATTACCGGTGACGAAACATGGATTTTTGAATACGATCCGGAGTCAAAAATGCGGCTCTCCTCGACCGAAAAAGGCTCGCATGAGCAAGTCAAGGATAAAATCGATGCTTATTGTCTTCTTTGACGCAAAAGGTGCTATCCACAAGGAGTTTGTGCCTGCTGGACAAACAGTGAATAGCCAATTGTACGCAGAAGTGCTCGAACGTTTGAGACTTAAAGTACGCCGCGTACGAAGGGAGATCGCGAATTCCTGGATGCTCCATCACGACAACGCGCCAAGTCACACGTCGTTAATTGTGAGACAGATACCGACGAAGCATAACATCACAACACTACCCCAACCACCCTACAGTCCAGATATGGCACCCTCTGATTTTTTTCTGTTCCCTCGCATTAAAAAAAGCCTTAAAGGACATCGTTTCGGGACGATTGAGGCGGTTCGAGCGGCTTCGACGGAGTGCCTGAACAGTCTTACGCTTGCCGACTTCCAGGAAGCGTATAAACAATGGAAAACCCGCTGGCAACGGTGTATTGATGCAGGAGGGGCATACTTTGAAGATTATTAACTCAATGTACGTATATCTTCAACGCACTTCATTTTAGGACATCAATCCGGATACTTATTGGACAAACCCTGTATACAAACATATAGGTACCTAAACTCCCATGTATCTAAACTTCCAGGTCCTCATTCTTCCATCCAAACATTCAGGTCCACAAATATGCATCCAAATCACCACACGCTCAAATTTCCACATATACAAACATGTAAATACCTAAATTCCCATGTATCTAAACTTTCAGGTCCTTAAACTTCCATTCAAACCTTCAGGTCCACAAATACGTATCTAAATTACCAGGCTCCCAAACTCCTATGTATCCAAATCTCTAGGTCCCCAAATTGCCATGTGTCCAAATTTCGCAATCCCCAAACTTTCATGAATCCAAATCACCAGGTCCCCAAACTCCCATGTGTCCAAAAATATGTTCCAGAACCCCCAAATCTCCAAACCCCCAAACTTCCATTTATCCAAACTTCCAAATCCCCAAATTCCCATGTGTCCAAATCTCCAAATCCTCAAACTCCCATGTGTCCAAATCTCCGAATCCCCAAACTCCCATGTGTCCAAAAATATGTTCCAGATCTTCAAACTTCTATGCATCCAAATTTCCAGGTCCTCAAATTCTTACGTATCAAAATTTCGATATGAAAGTTCTTCTACATCCTTTGCTCCTCCCACAAATAACAATATTTCACAAAACAACAGTAAATTCCTTAGAAATCGTGTACTATTGAAAGTAGGACTATTAAATGAATGATCCTGCGACATCCTTCCCGGCAATCCGAAATCTAAACACAAAAGGGGATGCGCATAAGGGAGGTCGCGCGTATATGTCAAGGGTGTTAAAGGGAAACGACGACGTCAAACATTAAGCATAATGCCCCTCGACAAGAATGTCCCAACGGTGGTCGCCGGCGTTAAAGTGGCTATTTATTACGTTATTACATACATCTGATGCGGACGCATGGCGGCATGCATTCTCTTCTGGCCGGCAGAGAAACGTCTGAACGCGAGCTCCTAATGCGACTCGATTTAAAATATAAATTCTCGGCGATATGTAATCTCAGGCTGGCTCGTTTACCGTTGGATTCCACGAACAAGGTTGAAGGCATGTCACCGTAGACCCGGGAAGAGGGTGTCTTTCCTTCGGGGGGTTCGCTCTGTTGTGCTCGGAAGAGACTGATATATCATTGGTTTACCGAGAAACGTAATATCCCGTTGACGGATGGAACCTTATCGGACGGCAAAATGCTGCGCAACCCTGGACTCGTATTTAAATACGAGATGTATGGCTTCGAGGATTTGAATAACGCTTTCAACGTTTACGACAATACCTATTGCGTGTATGACAGCAAGAAAATTGCTCCTACAAATACAAATCAAAACAGGATAACTAATATAGTATTGTATTGTGAGTATTATAATACAGTATCGTAACAATTTTATCATACACATAGTAACATCATAGTATAACTATTGTACTATGTTCTGCTTTTTTATGTATTATACATAATAGTTACATGCTTTTGTTCTATTTCCTCCATTAGTATTAAATTCAATATATCATACAATTATTATTCAACGAAATATGTGTTAAGTATACTAGAGATAATATATAAGTACTATAAGTGTCCCTAAATTTTTATTTACATCAATAGCCCTCGAAATCAGCCCACTCTCACCGTAACTGAGCGCGCCCAAACTTAAACGCACAGTTAACGCGACTACGCCACTCGGATCGAACTACTATAGATATACAGGGTGGCTCACCACATTTTGCCATCTAAATTTGCGTCATTATTATTACTCATAGCAAACAATGTTTTCGATGAAGTTGAATGGTTTTGAGGGGGGCATATGCTGGTGATATATTTTTTTTGTAGGTGGACGTGTAAAGAACATATGAAGGTCATTAATGTTTTTTTAAATGGAATCATATATTTTTTATTGTATCAGCTGATACTCCTTCATATTCGTTACAAAAAAGTATCAATCTATTTATATGAAAAAATCATTAGACTATTTGCATCAGAACACTTTCTGAATCGAGAAATTAATGATTTACTGACATTCCGTATGTATAATCTTTCTGCATGTGTAGCACTTTTCCCAGCTTCAAAATAAACTGATAACATGTCTATCTTTTCTTCTTTAGAATACTTCATTATGAAGTGATAATTCACCGTATTAGAGACGTAGCAGAGAATAAATTTCACTGTTACTGCGTAACAAAAAAAAAAAAAAAAAAAAAAAAACCGAAAACTTACAATTCGTTTGGTGAGACGTGACCTCTCAAAGCATGTAGAAAAACATTTGCTGTTCAGTTAAGGCAATTCATAATATTGACCAGAAAGTCACGATTTCGTAACAAGTTAGAATTAAAATATCTCCTAAACTAATGATTTTTTCACATAAATAGATTAATAATTTTTTGTAAAGAATTTGAAGGAGTATCAGCTGATGCAATAAAAAATATATGATTCGATTTGAAAAAACATTAATGACCTTCATATGTCCTTTACACGTCTACCAACAAAAAAAATATACCGCCAGCATATGCCCCTCTTAAAACCATTCAACTTCATCTAAAACATTGTTTGCTATGACGCAAATCTAGATAGCAAAATGTGGTGAGCCACCTTGTATAAGTATTATAATCGTATCTAAATTTTTATTTACATCAATAGTCCTCGAAATCAGCCCACTCTCGCCGTAACTGAACGCAGCCCAAACTTAAACCGCTCAGTTAACGCGACTACACCGTTCGGACCGAATGTTGCCAAAAGCGAATTCTATATTTCATAGTTAAACGATTAATTTCCAAGCTGCCGGCAGTTTGAGGACGAATTGGTAACGGAAGGGGGTGAATGAAGGGTAGACACGATCGTCATGCAGCTAATAAATAGAAGCCATTCATAATATCGTGGCCGGTGAAATCGTTTGACTGGCGACAGTGGCGCCCTGCGTCCTAGCGGATGCGCTGCCTGTGCTTTTTGCTATTGATAATAAATTACCCAACGTGATATTTCTTATTGTTAGCGGGGTGCTACCGAGTGCGTCTGAGGGCTTTGATCGGTATGTACTTTCTCTCTCTATATATATATCTGGTGTCGTGGTCGTTAATCAAAGACATATCCCAACTTCGGCTGCACCGTCGGGGGGTTCGCAGACTGCTCCCCCGTGGCGGACTTTACCCACCCTTCTTTTCTTATCGATATTCGGAACTCGTCTTTCATTATCGATATTCGGGCTTTGATACAGTAACATTTTCTATCGATTCAACACTGAATTATCAGTGATCAGAGTTTAAGGAGAAGAGATCAATAATAGTACCCTTTCAGTGAAAAAGGTCAATGACATATTCTACACACCTGCTATTTAGCATTCTAACGTGCAATTAGTATTCAAAAAATTGATTAATTATTACTTCAATATTATTTGAAAATAAATTTCAGTAAATTTACGCTACTGTTATTATAGCACTAATAATTATCATTACTTTCATTAATACTGATATTATTATTTATGAATCTTTACGAATAAGAAATATTTTGTATAACTAAAATTGCCAAAAATTGAAGAGTTATAAATTATAAATTACAATATAAAAATTAGTACAAGTTACATAAGGATAATGTTATCATGATATCACTTTGAACATCTTTACCGATCATGATTACTGATGAACATTATTATTATGATATTATTATCATTATGTAATGATGGTAATGTTATTATCATGACATTCGTAACTATTATTATTATTGTTATTATTAACAATGTCTATTAGGACAAACAAATTTTAAACAACTAAATTGTCAAATCTTTAAAAGCCATAAATCACAAATTTGTGAGAAAATTATAACAAGAAAATTTATAAGTAAAATTGTTACAACCCAATGTCACTACTGCTAATTACAAGAAAAATAATTGAAGAAAAAAGCTAATAATGTTCATGAATCGTGTACAAAGCTCTTGAAACTTGAGTGACTCAACTCTGAAAGCGATTCATGATTTATGAAAGCTGGCATTAAGAAAACCATTATGTCCTGGCGGAAATCATGTCGTTATAGGCTACGGAAAGATGGCCGCATTTTCCGAGCCATAAAGATCGGATATTGCGAGAATTATTCAGGATAATTTAAATTGAGACTCAAGGTGGGCGCAGATTTTCCGGGGAACGCGGCAAGAAAACAAGGATATAAATTATGTACAAACAGCCCGCGTAATTTAAATTGGACCCCTTTTTCGATATCTCAATTCTTGAATCCATTCGTGGGCGTCGTAAAATTCAAATCGTTTTCATCTATCATTCTGAAAGTGGCTTAAAGATATGTAGAAATACATTCTTGAATTTTGGAAGAAATTGGAAAAAAATTTTAGATATTAGTTACACTTGTAATAATTTATAAATAAAATATTGAGTGTAGTTTATATTGGTATTCTTTGTAATGATGGTTATGGAAATTTTGAAGTTTCAAGTTCTAAATTTTGGGGTTTACAAATTCGAAAATTTTTCTAAAATTCTAAATTTCAAAGTCCTCAAATTTTTATCAAAATTTCAATTTCCAAATTTCGTACATTTCAATATTTTCAAGTTCCCAAATTTTCGAATTTCTACACATTAAAAATTTTTAAATTTACATTCTCAATTGTCAGAACATAGTTTTTCTGATATCTCAATTCTCAAATATTACATTTTCTGAATATTCCAAGTCCCAAAACTTCCAAAGCGAAAAACTGCGAATAAACGAACAAAGTGCAAAGTTTCGAATGGCCGGAATTTCTCAAAATTGTTTTCGAGTTACCTGTATTTCTCGAAATTTGTATTTTAAGAATTCGGCATTTTGAAAAAAGCATCCCACGAAATCTATCCATCCACGTATGGCGGTACAATATGAGAATCGGATCCGACATCAGCCATGATGAATGGTGGCTGACAAGATACACTCTCGCCGAACGTCTTCCTTCTTTTTCCTCCTTCCTTTTGTCTTTCTCAGTATCAGTTTCGGTTGTCCGTCTCATCTCCCTGTTTCCCTGGAATTTCGTGCTCCGTATATTGATGCTTGCCAAAAACCTTGCTCCCCTAACCGTACGAAAACGTATAAACACGTGCGGCTGCAGAAAAATGTTCCCCAGGCCAACGTGTCAGTCGGCTTAACCGAGGTCCCTTAAGTTCTTCCATTTCGAGACATTGCTTCCTTGTTCGTGGAGGTCTTTTGATAAATCGAATGAATCGAGATGCTAGACGATTTAAGGACGATCGGTTGCATGGAAGAGTAGAATTGCTGATGGTTGTTAGATAAATGACAAAGTTTATTGTGATGTTTGCTGTGAACTCCAAATGGGATAATAGGTTATGAAGTTGTTAACGGTTGCTGATAATCTGTAAGGGTTATAGTAATAATCTATAGAACTCTTTTGAAGGTTGCTGGTAACTTACAAGGTTTATGCTTGTAATCTATATACACTAGTTAATGGTTGCAGCTAAAATACAAGGTTTATGCTCTTAAATTATTAAATAGTTAATATAGTTGCTACTAACGTATACAGTGTATGCTAATAACGCATATAATAGTGCATAGTTGTTAGTAATCTACAGAGTTTATGTCAATAAACGTAGGCGTCTGTTAACCTATAAAGTCTATATTAAACTGTAAAATTGCTTATGAGTACTTTTAACCTTCAAAAATGATGCTAATAATCTTCAAAATTGCTAATGGTTACTACAGATCTCCAAAATTGATGCAGGCATTTAATAAAATTGCTAATAGTTGCTACTAACCTTCAAAAGACTAACAGGCTGCAAAATTGCAAATGGCTGCTCCTAATCTACATTAATCTATGCATAAAATTGCTGATGGTTGCTCTTAACCTTTAAAACTGCAGCTAATATTCTACAAAATTGATAATGGTTGCTACAGATCTCCAAAACGAAGACTAATAGGCCATAAAATTGCAAATGGCTGCAGTTAACCTATAAAGTCTGCATTAACCTATAAAATTACTCATGGTTGCTTTTAACCTTCAAAACTGACACTATTAATCTACAAAATTGCAAATGGCTGTTACTAGTTTCCAAAACTGATGCTAGAAATTAATAGAATTACTAACAATTGCAACTAACCTCCAAAACTAAAACTAATAATCTACAAAATTGCAAATGGCTACTGACCCATAAAGTTTATACCAGTAACCTAAAAAATTGGAAAAGATAAAATTGCAACCTTGAGAATTAAATAAAAGAAAAGTATAAAACAACAAATAGTTACATACAAATCCCACTGTTAATTGTGAAAATGAAACATACAATACATATGTTGATTTTGTTATAAACTTAAAACTTAATATGACTAAACTTATTATTATAAACTTAAATATGTTGCTATTATTACAACAGCACTACCCTGTCAATAAAAAAAATTTTAAATCAATGACCTTCGACAGGAACGATTACGAGAAGAAATACCGAATCAGATTGCTGGAGGGGGTGATTTATGCTCGACGGAGTCAAGGGTCGTTTCCCGAAGTCTGTTTCCGATACGCGAGCGAGTCATTAATATTTTAATGCGGCTGCCATTGGGAAAAGAGAACCGAGATATCCTTGCAAAATCGAGATCTCAATAATTACGTCAGCCACAGGCCCGTCCTGCTTTTGATTCATAACACAACAAGATCCTGGAACCGACATAGGGGGACTAAGGGAACCGTCTTTGGATAATCGGAATTCAATTAAACCGTTTAGCATCTGCGGTGCCAGCAGGAGAGAACAGGGAGAGATTTAAGGTGTACTCTGCTACGTTTCATTTAAATTTAACTGACTGTAAATAATTATTTAAGTAATTTTAATTTTCATTGCATCTTGTTACTTTACCAGTTGTTTATTTTGAAAATATTGCAAGTTCATTTCTTTTGTTACTATACTTTACGTGTGAGCTGTTCATTTGGAAAATATGGCAAGTTCATTTCTTTGTTAGTATATTTTACAAGCTAAAATATTGGAAGTTAATTTCTGAAAATAAATTAAACTAGCAATAGACAACATTTTGAATACTTTCATCTACAAGCAATCTTCAGTAAAAATAATAAATCTGATAGTAGATATCGAGAATGAAAGTTTTAGGTGAACTAATGATCAGAGTAACACTATTAGTCATTCAAATTTTTGTTTTTCATAAATAATAAAAAATTGAAAGTACAAGCAAAACATTGATGACATGATTCCAAAAACACTTACTTAAAAAATAAATATTATTCAAGTTTATGTTATAACTATCTGTCGGACTTGATGGTATTAGAAATATGAGCTGTTTATTTGAAAAGTACATTTCTGAAAAGAATGAAAATGACAATAGATAACACTTAGTATTTTGTACAGAGAAAATAATGAATGACATAATCTACAGTAAAAATAATGAATAAAAATTGTCTAATATTTGGGCGATGGAAGTTTGACTGATTATTGATAAGAAAGATGGAAGATCTTTCATGAAAAAATGTTCAAAAATGGTCCAAACAGATTGAAATTATTTTAAACCGAATTACGGTGCAATTTAGCTCCAATTTTAGTAATGTTGACAATGCCGTAAAAAACTAAAAATCGTATAATATTGACATAACCTCAATATGACGACCTGTAGGTTTACCTATTATTGCTGATTTCTGTTACCCTGCAAGTTCCACTTCAGTCTATAATAAATACTCCACAAACACAGTTTTCGTTAAAGTATCTCCTCAACAATTTTCCTTGTAATCATTTGAAAATTAATTACAATAATTTGTTTAAAAAAAATAGTTCAATAAAAATTGATGCACCCGAAAGTGAAGCTAGTAGGTAATAAAAAAATAAAAAGACTTTTCTGGATAATAACGTAAGAAAGAAACGTACAGTGTCTTGAAGTCTTCTACAGGCCTTGAAATGTCTTATTATAAATTATTCGCAGTTTCAAAGATTAGCCAAGATCCAAGGTGACGTTCGAACAAGTTGGATCTTTCGTTTCATGTTCCTCTTTCGAATCTTATCGTTTCCATCTTTAATTCAAACGGGTCCTCGATCTTGTCTTCGGGGGTGGCTACAAAGGGTTGGTGTTTTTGACGTAGACCGATGGCTGAGGCAATTGAAAGCAGCCTCGTCAAGATCAGGCAAGAATCACGGAGGGACTGATAAAGATAATTGTGATGGTAGATACCAGAGAAGATGGACGATTTTTGAAACCATTGTAATCTTCTTTATCGATCGATACGTTAATTATGTTACGAGCCAAAACAGTGTTAATTTCGGAAAATTTTGAAAGAGGCATTCAAATCTTTGGAACAAACATTTCTTTGCGAGGTACACGATAAATTTTATAATGGTTACAGTATTCTTCTGTTTGGATATTTACAAGATTTCAAAGGAATAGACAAATTTCAAATTGTTAATTTTGGTATTTTTGGGTTCGGAAATTTACAAACTTCGAAACTAAGAAATTTAGATTTAGAAATTAAGAAATTCCAAATTTTCAAATTTAGATACTTTCGGGTTCAGAAATTTACAAACTTCGAAACTAAGAAATTTAAATTTAGAAATTAAGAAATTTATAAATATACAAATTTACAAATTCCAAATTTAGATACTTTTAGGTTCAGAAATTTACAAACTTTTAAACTAAAAAACTTAGATTTAGAAATTCACAAACCCCTAAAATAAAAATTTTACAAATCCCCAAATTTTCAAATTTAGCCAATTGTTAGTTTAGAAATTTATAAATTATCAAACTCAGAAATTTACAAATTCCCAAATTCCGAAACTTAATTCCCTAAATTTTCGAACTTAAAAATTTTTTAATTTACTCCGAACTGTCCAAATTTATAAACTGCACAAGTATACATTACTTTGTCTTATGATTCATGTGTCAGGAACATCAATCATAAAACAGAGAAAAAGAGTTAAAATATTACGTCGATTTTGTATTCAATCCTTGATATACAAATAATAGTTGGACTTAAGCTTCAAAATGAAGTATTAACCCTTTGCATTTCTATGTCAAGCGTGATTCGACATTACATTTCTCTTGAATCTTACAGACAATTCAGATAAATAGATTAATTAAATATGTATACTATCATTTATTTACTACTTGTAATAAAGAAAAGTGTATATGTCACATACTCCACCCTTGCAAGACATTTCATTCGAAACCCCTTTCTTGATGTATTTTACAAACTAAGCAGCCGGTGAGTAAAAGAAATTAAGGAGAAAGGGTTCAGATGTCTCGCAACTGAATCGTAAGTGCATCACATGTGGAAGATGGCGTAAGACAGGGGGTTAAACCCTTTGCTCTCGAAGATAATTTTATTGTTTGCAAACAGCAACTTTAAAACATTAATTAAAATGTTAAATGAGTTCTTTTGAGGTTATTATTTCTCTACTAATAATTTCCACTACTGTCTATTTCACTATGTTTATACATCACATGAGCACTATTAAGGTGAAGTGGGGTAAATGCAGACTGGTTTTTGTAAAGTTGGTATTTAAACGTAAGTATTTTCAGTCTGCTATGTAAATACTTGACGCTATCGATATCGAACGCTTTGCACAATTACTACTATTTAATTAATATTAACTAGGACCTTAATTTTCCTTGTACATTTTGATTTTGATAGGAAATTGTTTAAAATGTCAACTACTCTGCACTTTCCCCGAAAATGGGGTAAGAGCGTAACTTGAAGTTAAATGCTTTGAAACTTTATTTCATGTGCAATGGAGCAAGAACAGAATTATTAATAAATCTGCTATAAAATGCTTTTTATTGCATTATGCAAGTACTCTGTACTGCATACAAGTACTCTTAGCTGAAATATAAAAGGGGATATAGTGAAACAAAACAAGGAAACAAACATATTAAATGAAGAAATTTCGCTTATATTGTATAATAATAAAAATAGCCTGTATACGCACTGGCCCGCGTTACGAACTTATCCTACTTCGTCTTACATCACATGAGCACTATTATAGAATTAAGTAAATAATGCTTATTTCAAATTATTATATTAGATCGAATAAGGACTGAGAGACACCTCTCGAGCGCAAAGGGTTAAAAAATGCAAACTGAATTTGGCATAAAATAAATCCGATCATGTCGCGTATTTCATAGCTCTCGTGAATTGAAAACACGAGTTCCCCTGCCTGCAAAAAAGTGGAAATTACCAGGAATATAGGGAGTGCGAATTGGTCGTTGGTGAGAGCTATCGAGGAGGCGATGCAACACGGCATATGGGGCCGATATCGAGAAAGGATCACCTGTTGCATCCGGAATGATGGGGTTGGGGCCATGAGGGTTAACGGTTCGAAGGCTATTCAGAAGTTCGGGGGTAGAAACGACCCTCGATCGGTCGTGTAGTGGCCAGCGAGTGGCTATATCTCTTCGAACGTCCCGTAATCGGGCTACCTTTGCCTTGCCTTCTGTTAAGACACCACAATTGCTTTAAAGGGGAACTCCTTTTGAAGCCTCGGCTCCCTTTATTGTCACCCTCTATTAGAAACAAAGGCGGTTTGTTTCTGACCAATTATACCTTTCCTTTGCTACGGTGTCACGCAATTAGACGAATTTGTAGACTTAAACCATATTTTTATTTATTTACGAGGTTAAGAAATTTAGGGGTTTTCATAATTTATGACGTTAAATTTAATTTCTGTCGTTAAATTTAGGCAAGTGTGCAGATATATTTTTATTTTATTTATTTACGGGGTTGTGAAGAAATTTAGGGAAGGTTTTCTTAATTTAGGCAAGTGCGCCAGAGTGGTTTATTTTAATATTAAGAGAGCAATGTTAGAGATATGTTGGATCGTTAGATTGGAATTAAAGTTAACCTTGAACTTTTGGTCATGTACCAAAATGGTCGCATTTCAATTTTGTCATCGAACTTAACTAAAATGTTAAGATGGGTTACATAATTGTTTTTCAAGTTTCATAAATATTAGCTCATATGTTGTTAGGGATTTAATTTTTTTCGAAGGAAACTATGTTTAGTATATCCTAAACATTGATTGTTATAATATTTATGATAACAATAATATAATATAAATATTTAGCTGCATTGCATAAAATTTGATTTGCAAACGTCGCATACATATACCACCCTTGAATGCTGTCATTCATTCATAAGTAAATTCACTGTTACCCTCATAACTCCGCAACTAGAACTCCATAGTGTACTATTAATTTAGCTCCATAATCATGAAACTTCGGCTTCAATACACTCAAACATAGCGAAACAGTTGCATAGTCAAGAATAGTTGCAATTAATAATAAGAAAGAGTCTTAAACTACGGGCTAAGAGGCCTACTATACGTGATATTTGAATTTAGCGCCACAGAAGAGTCACGTGGTGTCCAGAGCCTTCATCTTGGCCACCGTTCATTTTGCCGTTAACAACAAACATGTTTTCAAGTACAAAAAAATCCCGTATTGATTAATTTTTTAGAATCAGCAATAATTTTGTTAAAAAACAAAATACAATTTCATACACGGCATATTTAATAGTACTCGAATGATACAGGAAATTGCCAACGGAAAAAAGAGGATACAGCTGAAATGGAGCATTCGGTAGCGTTGATCTCGAAGCAGGTCTTTTGTCGACAGAGGGGCAAACAGGAAAGGCAACGGGGGTGGATTCCTGTGGGATTGTCGGAACGATGCTGGAATGCTTTATGAGGGACTGACCAACGTCTTACGGTCGGGGCAATGATCCATTATTCCGCAAACTGAATTACCATGTTGCGACGAACATCTCTTTTCTCGCCGTCGGCACTTTCGATACGAATACTTTTCAATTTACTTTTATTATCTCAAACTTACCTTCGATACTTATATTGAAACTGAATAAAAACTAACATAAATGTATGTATTAAATCTTCATTCACGTTAGTCTTCATTTTGATAAACAGATGGTACGTAACTGAATAGTCCTTCATTTTAATAACAGGTTAAAAATATATTCAGCAATAAAATTCTAAAATTCATTCATCTTCTTACGGTAAGAATTTTTATTTTAAAACATGAACTCTATAAAAACACTCTGTAAACTTACCAAGACTTTCATTCTTGTTCTCCATAAGAATAAACATTTTCTCATATAAACATATCCTCAACATATTCTCACATTTGATTAATTTCTCCAAAAAATGTATACAATTCAAATCTCTCCCCAGGAATAAGGAAGCTAAATAAATCGAATTCTTTGGGGCTATTATTACCCTGAACCGTCGAAGAATTCTCCTTTCTCCATTATTAATAGGACGATTGATCAACCTAATTCTTCAGAGATTCGGCGCGAACAAGGGCAGAGAAGAACGAACGGGAATAACTGCAGACAGGAAAGAAATTCCAATAAGAGGGTGGAGACAGGGCCGAGAAAGAAATGAGCCCATTTTGATAATGGGTTTCTACATGGAAGCCAACGTTAGCTGAGAAATTCTATAGGGATTTGGCGAGCCATCGTCGCCGGATCACCAAGAAAGTATGGATATCCATCCGTGTGTACGTACACACGAATTGATACGTCTTGTAGCTCTCAGTCTGGCTGCTTTGAATTATCGACTGTGGGATTCAAGCGAGAAAAATGATTCGCTGAGCCTTTTCCCACCTTCTTCAATCTCATTCGACCTCTTCCTACGTTTACAGATCGATTCTCCTAAAAAATACTTGCGAAATTGATCAAGTCTAAAAACCTGATGTCTATTTGAAAATTTGTGAACCTGCAAGTTTGTGAAATTTGAACTTGTAAATTTATAAAATTTGAACTTGTTATATTTCTAAATTTAAACTTGCTAATTTCTAAAATTTGAATTTGCAGATCTCTCAATTTGAAGGCTCGTATGAGTAATTCAGTACTTGTTAACCTTTGGAGATTTATATTGACTATGTTCACAGAGAAAAACCAAGTGCAAGGGGTTAAATTTAAAAAATTCAGAAAACTAAAAAATTTAAATTTATAAATTCCTAAAGTTTGAATTTACAGATCTCTCAATTTGACTCGTGTGTACTTCAGTAATACTTAACCCTTGAGATTTATATTGACATTCATAATGTTCAGAGGGGATATCGAGTGCAAAGGGCTAACTTTGAAAAATTTGGGGAGACTGAATATTTGGAGTAAACGGAAAAATAGTACAGTTTACATACTCCAAGCCTATGTTGCAGTCGAGTACACAGAGTCACGGATCTTTGATAAGAAACTGCATTGTGATTCCAGTCGCCTGTCGTCTGCTAACGATCCTCGACTAACACCGAGCGAGACCCTTTCGCCGTCTCTGTTGTCGTCAGCCATGCTCGAGTGTTCGTTCTCTTTCTCTAGAACCCTCGTTCTCATTTCTCTCGACTTCTTAGCCAATACCCCACAATTAGCTTATCCTGTTAAACTCCGACCTCTCTTGCCTCGTTAAATTCGTTAAAATTAACCTTTCTGGCAGACACCAGGTTCGACGTAAACCGCAACGACGTTCCGGGCTGGCTCTTATTTCGTCTCTGGTCTCGGAAAAGAGTGCTAACGACTAGAGCCGCTAAGTGAAAAGGGTTATCCTCCGAAACTTCTGGGCACCCTGCTTTTTTCAGGCGTCAAATTATTGTCGTTTATTTTAGGGACAAGTGCTTTTCACGAGAATAATAGATAAAAATTCATTTAGGTCTTAGAAGAGGTCCATTCACATTACAGTTCCGAATCAAGTAGGTACAAAATAAACTGATCGTTCGAAGTCAAATTTCTTAGAGTCCAATTATACCCACTTGTCAATGCTAACGTTGAATTGTCACACAATATTGTGTACCACACAGTATTTTTATCTGAGAGCGATCTATAGTAAAAATACGTCTTAAAAAAAAAATGGAAGCAACCGCCCAATCGTCGCTTTATACCGGAGGCTTAGATTAAGTCCGGTAAGAAAAATCTATCCTTCGAGGTGGAAAAAGAAAGCCAGCAATATGGTCGTTGTCCTGGGTCGAATCTCTCGCGATATCCTGCTTTTTCGCCGAAGGGTCGAAAAAGGAAGCGAAATGAAGCGACGAGAAGGGGAAGGTTCTTCCCATACGTAGCTAACTCAATTTAGATCGAGTGGCGGACATTTGTTACCCGGCCTCCAGACTCTACGGTTCATCCTGTCCCGAGGCACCGGCCGTTTTTATTTCCTATTATTTATCTGGATAAATAAGTCAGTTCCCCCTTCCGCTTTTCTCCATGGTTCTAACGTTGTCCATTATCGGTGTCGGATTCTAACCGGGACTTATCAATGAATTATTAGTGGATTTCTTGGGGAAGGTGAGCGCCATGCGTGGACTTGCGGGGTTTATTTGTTGAAAATGGAAGTTGGATGCTTTGATAGAGGTATATGAAAATGGAAGACTGATTTGACGAATGAAAATGAAAGAAATGGAGAATGGAAATGAAGAATTTGATTTAAATATTATTTGTGATATAGAGTAGTGATAGGTTAGAGAGATTGTTTCTTGTGATGAAAAAATGGAGATCAAGTAGCCAAATGAAACTTAAAACATTTTAAACTTGAGACATTTGGAAATTTAGTATATTTGTTATGAACTGATTCAGGTGACTTTAAGTAATTTGTATTTCAGCAATAAATTTTGAAATATGGAAATTTTAAATTGTAAAATTTGTAGACACAGAAATTTAGACATAGAAAATTTGCAAGTTTGGAAATTTAAACATTTTTTTATTCAGAAATATAATAGAAAAATTACAAATTTAAATTTGAAAATATAAATGACCAAATTGGTAATAATTGAAATTTAAGGATTGATAAATTTGTAATTAAGAAAAATGGAAATTAAATTTTTCTTAGTACATAAGTTTAATAGTATATAATTTAATAACAAAAATAAAATAGTAGTAAAATTATTATAAACCAATGATTTCATTAATTTACATTTTTTTAAAACTTCAGAACAGTTCTAATCTTTACCCAAAAATTAAAAAACATTTTACACCCTCTCACTTTATTTTCTCCCTCCTCAAATAAAAATTACAAACGTCCCACAAAACAAAAAACCGTCACTTAAAATACCGCATTGTTCCATACAATTTATCGAAATCGATTATACAAAACTTTGTTGTCCGCTCAACAAAACGCGTGTACAATGTCTACACAGCAATATCCGCGAATGCGAACGAGGATGAAGGCGTCGGGCATGAGTTACACGGGTATAATAATCATTACGAGCCACAAATGTCCGGGGCTCTAGATCCAACGTATGTACAAGCTATACAGAGGTGTTACGATAATACCTAGAGGGAGAAAGTGTGCGAGGTAGAGAAGAGGAAAGAGAAAGGAAGAGAGAGAGAGAAGAGAAGAGCTGCATATTTGCCAAGAATTAATGCAACCGCGAAATGTTGATGCAGTTTACAATCAACTCAATATGTTCCATGTTCGTGACTTCGCACTTTAACAGAGTAATTAATGTATCGCCGCTACTAATTTCTACTCTTGCGAACTTTTAATTTATGGGTGACAAAAGCTTTAGTGCACTTAGTGAAGGTATTCTTAAATTTTAATATTATTTATTATTTATGCGAGGACATTGTGCAATTAATTATTTTGTTGCGACATTACTCATTGCTTTATAATAATATTGTGCAATTAGTATTAAATAATAATATTTTTCAATTATGTATTTATTAAATCGTAATATTGTGTAATTATTCATCATTGCAAAATAACATTCTGAAATTATTCTATACTGTACAGTAATATTCATCATATGTGGATCACATAGAAAGATTGATACAGGCGTTGAAGAATAAGTACATTAATTTGAAACACCTTGTATTATACAAGTCTCCAATATTCATCAAAGATCAATATACGTATATTGAATATTCGTCCAATATTATTATACTAATATATTAATATTATTATACTGATCACTTGCATTATACCTGTAGGTATGGTCTTGAAAAATTAATCCATTCAACGCAATCTCTCATGAATTAATCAAACACTATTTCACAGAAAAGTGAAAATTGAGTTATTGTGTAAATCAATCTTACCTTCACAATTCCTTCACATATTCATATATGTAAATTACCCATAAGTTTGCAAAGGACTGATGAAAAAAGAAAGAACATTTCTTTTGAAACACCTTATATTACACAACCCTACAATATTCATCAAAGATCAATATTATTGACGTATATTCTATATTCACTACAATAATATTAATCACTTGTATTATATCCACAAGTATAATATTAAAAACACAGTTTATTAATACAATTTTCTCTGACCTAACCTTTCTTCACCTAACCTAACCATTTCACAGAAAAATGAAAAATGAGTTATTGTGTAAGTCAATCTTACCTTCACAATTCCTTCACATATTCATATATGTAAATTACCCATAAGTTTGCAAAGGACTGATGAAAAAAGAAAGAACATTTCTTTTGAAACACCTTATATTACACAACCCTACAATATTCATCAAAGATCAATATTATTGACGTATATTGTATATTCGCTACAATAATATTATTCACTTGTATTATATCCACAAGTATAATATTAAAAACACAGTTTATTAATACAATTTTCTCTGACCTAACCTTTCTTCACCTAATCTAACCATTTCACAGAAAAGTGAAAAATGAGTTACAGTATAAATCAGTCTTTTTTACAAGTTCTCCATAAGCATATCGTGCCCATTAATTTAGAAAGGATTGTTAAAGAATGAGCACACTTCATTTGGAGCACCTTGTATTATACAATCTTCTAACATTCATCGAATATTGCAAAATATTGAATCTTGATGATTCAAAATATTTGAAGATGCGATACTTGACGCAATACTCGTACGAGATGGCAAGAGCGTCAGTCTCGATTCTCGAAAAAGTTCGTTCTCGAAGACCGGAAGGTCCTCGATGGGCAAAGGGCCGGGAACAGAAAAGGGGCAGCCTCATTGTTTCCACGGTGTAAAAGGTGGGCTAACAGCTAGCAGTCCCGGTGGCATAGGAAACAAGTAGTAGAACGACAGGAGAGGGATGTCGGGCGGTTAAAAAAGGGGGTGGAGGGGGGCGGTAGGGTGAAATGCGGAAGGGGCCTCGAGCGATTCAGGGTGTTCCGCAAGTGTAAATGCCAAGTGAACAGTTCGAGTGAACAGCCCTTCAGTACTCGCGGTGGCTCTCGACCTTTATAATCCGAGCATAATTACTGGGCGGCCAGTATAGCGCCTCCTCCGCGTTTCCACCACACCACCACCACCATCGTCGTCTACCACCATCGCCAGAACCACCCAGGCCACTGCTGCCATACACGAGAGATTAATTGTTATTAATTATTTTCCCGCGGCGGGTAATTGCGTCATCGCCGGCAGCGCTGCTAACCGACGGTAACTAGCAACGACGTCGGCTTCGCCGTTTAACAATGAAGCCAACCGCGTCCTTTTCAGGCTTGGCCGGAAGCGGACGCTTGAAAACTGCAACCCGCACCAACCTGCATGCGCTCCCTACGTTACGTACTTCCGGTTAGATTCTTTCAACGCTGCACTCTCGGACAACGACGGTTCAACCCTTGTTCACTCACTCGTTTTTCATCTTATTCCCTCGACAACTACCTCTACCCACGAATCTTATCCCGGGACCTTTCAAACTTCGGATCAGCCGAGACTTCGCACTTCGTATAGTCTTTGGTCATTATGTCAATTTTGTTTGCGTCATTGGGAACGACTGTGTTATATGGAAGTTCAAGTCTGAGTCGAGTATAACTGGTCTAATGTGGTCTAACAGGTTTAACCTGCACCAACTGATTTAATTGGTCTAAGTAGATTACTCTGGTCCAACTGGTATAATTTCATTCAAGTAGTCCAACTAGCCTAACTAGTCTAGTCTGGTCCCAGATTAATCTAGTCCAACTGATGTCATCTGATCCAAGTAGTCCAGCTAGTCTAATCTGGTCCATGTAGTTTAGTCTGATCCAACTGATTTCATCTGATCCAAATGATGTTATTTGATCCAACTGATGTCATTTGATCAACCTGTTCAACTTGCCTAACCGGGTTAATCTGGTACAAGTTGTTTAATCTGGCCCAACTGATGTAATTCGGTGCAACTGATCTAGGTAGTCTAATCTGATTGAAGTAGTCCAAGTGGTCCAACTGAACTAGCTAATCTAAACTAACTAATTCAATCTGGTTTAAGTGACCCACAGGTCCAACTGATTTACTGTGATTCCAATAATCCAACCAGTCTAATTGATACGGCCTAGTCCATAAGGTCCAACTGATATAAAGACTTACATCTAATTCAAATAGCTTAATATAGTTGAATTAATCTATCTTGATCCAACTGATCTAACCTGGTCTTGTCTGATTAATTTGATCCAAGTCTGCCTGCTCTAACTAGCCTAATTTGATCTTACTAGTTTACTTGGTAACACTGATACAATTTAACTAGTCTAACTAGTCTAACTACCTAGTATGGTTAAACTAATTAAACTGGTCCAATATGGTCAAACAAGTTTAACTGGTTCCACCTAGTTATCCTGGCCAGATTAGTGTAAGCTAATCTGATCCAAGTGGTCATCCAGCTTCTTGGACTTCCAGGTCTAACATCAATTGGGTCGATACAGCTATCGCTAGTTTCTGAAGGACATTCAAGGGAGCAAAAAGGAAGAGGGTGGCACATGCGAGGGGAGGCTTATTTGCGAGTGCATCGGGTACCGTATCCTCAACATATCTTGTGAATTGCTGGTCCTCGCATCGTCGTAAAGGGAACGCGCAGAAAATTTAAGAGTACTCAGGGCATTGTACCTAACGGTTAACTTTCATTACGGTCTTATCGTTTGTCTCTGCGAGTACGATCACGAAACGTTTTCGTTACCGAAAGAGGTCAGGGAAAACATGGCCGGTGACATCGATTCATTTACACATCGCTTGATACGCGTACAAAAGAGGCTGTCTGTTTTCCCGCACGCTCGTCCAGGCAGATCCTGCCACCTAGGCAGGCGTGCGTAAGCTTAAGCCCGTACGTAAATGCGCGTAGAAGTTTAACACAGGGGATGGGGTGGAATTTGCTCTGTGGAACGAACGGGAGAGAAGGAGAGACACAAAGAGAGAGGCAGATCGTCGAGAGTCACATACATGGGCCGAAGAAAGAGCGGGGAACCAGACCAGGGGTAGGGGTTGGTCGACCGAGGCTGTCCGCAATTAAAATAATTCCCTTTCTGCTTGCAGCCGAGCGGAAAGAACTTACCAGCACCCTCTGGTGGGTACCCCCGGGGTGCTACCCTCTTCCTCTTTCTTCCTCTGTCTGTATCCACTTGCTCTTATTCCCTCCACCCCAACCCTTGCGCTGGTAAGCATAGCTATTTTAATTGTGTCGTCCTCTGGTAGGATGACCAGTCCACACGGGACGGTGTGGAATGAACGCACCCTCTCGCGGACCCGCAGCTCGAAAACCTCGAGTATGTGGCCGCGTTACTATGCTTTACTTGTGAGAATTACTGGTAGAGGCAGAGGTGATTGCATCGGGGGGAAAATGGACAATGAAAGACCGTCGCAATCTTCCTAGCGAGCCAGGAAAGAGCGGTCGAATACTTTGTACCGTCGTATCGTTGCTCAGATTGGCGGATAATGAAATCACGTTTCAACGAACAAAGATTTTTTTGTAATTAATAGAGAGAGCGCAGGAGTAAACGGACAGTGTAAGTCGACGTTATTGCCATTAGACGACTTATTCCAGCATCGTCAACTGCTTCTTTGAAAGCGACCTCGCATTTTACGCCACTTAACTTCGTTACGTTATCACTTGACTTCAACGAACGATAGCAACCCCAAGTCTGAACAGACACCGAGGGATTAAGTTGCACCGACAGTTGTCTTTGAAGGAACACAGAGTGAAAGTACTCGAAAGACAATGTCACGCATCATAGAATGATCAAAAAACAGGCTTGAATTGAACAGTGGTACTCAACTACCTTCACTCTTTAACTGTTCTGCTCAAACTTATATAAGTTATTTCAAAGTTTGGTCGTATTTTATGTATGAATGCTAATGATTCAAGATATGTGATGTAACATAAGTTTGGTTAAATTTTGAAGTTGTTACTCATTGAGTGACAATAAATACCAGGGTTTGGAAGATGCACTGTAATAAGTCAAGTTTGTTGCTAAGTCAAGATATGTAATATCAGAAACCGTTTTATTGGTAAGTGTAACACAACTATAAGGTAGCTATACTGTAAGGTATCAAGGTACCTTTCCAAGGCCTAATGGGAGAGTCACTTGTACAGAGTTCACCTTGTATATTCAGTACCGTTTGGACAGAGGATTCTAATCCCATAAAAGGTTCCTAATTGGAACATCTCTAATTTCATATAAGGTTGACTATGTTACCTACAGCATGTATAACAGGATAAGTCCTTGTCGTATCAAAAGGTTGTGGACCACTTGTGCCTAATAAAATAAAAAACCATGAAGACAAAAACTGAAAAATATCAAAGTACAAGCGCCCTCACGAAGTGTTCATTACACCCGAGTGTAGAAACAGCAGCAGTAATATCAGTATCACCGATAGTCGTTTATAACCTGTCGTCAGATTAAGGCGACGTAACGAGTGCACGCGCGAGCGTTATTACAAAATGTATCTCGTTTCCAAGGAACATTCCCCCAGAAAACGAGACAACGGTTATGCTCAAAAGAGTAACCTGGACGCGAAAGAAGCGTGAACACGAGACGGTGGTCTGGTTGGTGGCTATAGACGGGGTTGAGCGATGCGCGAAAGGTTTATCGCTCGGGCGGCTGTTACGAACGTCCGCCATGGTTGAAATTAATCCGAGCGAGGACCTCGGTTAACCTTCTCAAAAGCAAGCCGCAAACGTTGGCTCGCGTTTCACAACAGGGCATTTCATTCACCGGCCCTGCTTACCGAGAGGATCATCGCGACGCACGTCGTATCGCGGCTCCTCGTGTTTCTTCGTCTTCGCAACGCTGACGAGATCAACGAAGCGGTGCTCTCTCCTTGTGTCGAGAAGGAGAGGATGAAGCCAACCGGATATATTATGGCAGGCCTCGCATTCAGTGGCTTCTTCGGGCTGAAAGAAGAGCGTGATTTTCGACGCGACAGAAAATCCTTCTGTGGAACCAACCACCGGAGCAGACGTCAGTCTGGTCTTGGGCCCCGTTGTCGCGTGGCGAGAACATAATAGGCCACGACTTCCGCTCTGCGAGCTTGTAATCGCGCTGCCAAGTGCCCCCGCAAAGCCACTGAACTTCCCGCCACTTCCTTACGCCAATTACGTAATAATAAGCGATTTAGACTTAATCCTTTCAGTAGTCGTGTTAATTATTCTTTCTTTGGCTTCTTTGATTGCTGCCTATGGTGCTATATTGAGATTGTGGGTCCAGCTGTCGATATGTGACGTTTTTCGTGAATTTTTATCATTTTTTAGTTATTGTTTATGGGAAAATATGATATAAATATGGACTCTAAGCATATAAGGTTAGAATAAGGAATAAAAACATAAAATACTGTCTAGATATGCCTATGTCTCTGCTGCTGATAGGTGAGGCCTATTTTACCTTTACGGAGATGTCTTTCATAGTGTCTCATGGAAAAATATGGTTTTTACATGTAGGTTGAATTCCAGATATACAAACTTAAATTGTACACAAACAAAAGATATACAAACTTAAATTGAAGAGTTATGTCTGCATTAATATAGTTAATGTGATTAGCCATTGGTAGAATAGCTTCTTTAGATGAAGAAAATAATTAATGCTAACGTAACAATTATGATAAAGTTAAATCCTTAATCAGTGGTATATCACAACTCGAACAATATGATCAGTAATGGTTAATACTACAAGTTAAATATCTCAGTCAAAACAGGATTAAAGAAAATTATATAGTATATTGTATTAATCTTCCACGATTGCGGAAGTTGTCATGTTAATGTTTTAATTTACAACCTCGCTATATCGTGAGTCACCTACCGTTCTGAACATCGCCCACGTAATTTTGTGATATTTAATTCATATAATTTGACATGTTACTTGCTATAATTAATAGACATTACTGATAGAACTAGGTTCGGCATTTTGTGATGCACGATATAGAATGACTAAAGTTTATATCACAATTAGCATGTGAGAATAAATAAAAATGAAAAGTAATAGCATTTCAATCAACAACGTCTCAACAGCGTCTCAAAATCAAAATCATAAATATGTACGAACAACACAGCACCCAATCAAACGCAGGCAGATTAACACTGACACCTCCATATTAATAACATACGTAAATATTATTATAGACAATGATTTTAATTATTATAGACTTGGAGAGAACCTTGAAATTTTGAATGAAAATCTGAAAAATGTTAACCAAATTAATGTCTTGCAATAATGAGTTCACACACTCGCAAACCTTCCTTAAATTTTTAGCACACCCCAGACACTAATACACTAAAACCTAGTATAGTAATTCTAAATGGCACAGTTAAATGCACTATAGATGACATTACGACTGTCTTGCAATTAATATTATAATAGTGAATAATTATTTATATTTGATGGTATAAATCGTGCAAACTCTCATGACCCAAATAGATATTCAGAGACCTGATAGCTTGAATATTTTGCATAATTAAAAAAAAAAACGAAAGTGTAGAGTAGGACCTAAACTTGACGATTGAAGAAAAATATACTTCCATGATCCGACACTTGTGTTTCCCATTTACTTCCAGCAGACAGCATAAAGTCGATCATCCTGGCATGAAATCGCCGCTCGTTTTCGCGTCGAATCCTCAAAGTATAATCTTGCCACGGCATTGTGGCCTCAGCATACGGCGCGCGAATTGAAGAGAGTCCCTGCCGGCTCGTTACGCACCAATTAAATGTGCGCAGCGTGGCTGCCAAAGATATTAGAGTCATCCGAGCGAGTGGCTGGTCGAGCAAAAATAAGTAATTAGAAATACCACATGGATAATATACGCTGCAATTAAGGCCGAAAGAGGGCCACCTAGCCGCCGCGAAAGGCAGCTCTGCCTCCACCCCCGGTTTCTCTGCTCTCCCACCCCTGCATCTCTTGCAGAGGCTGGTGGTGTGCCGTGCAAAAGGGGGGTGGAGCCTCAACCGGATGCGGATTCATAATTAAACACGCCCTTAAAACAAAATCATTACGGCTGTGTCGACTCGGTGCGGCTTCCACCCCCTCCCTCTTCCGCTCATCCCCTTATTGCCTGTCTCTATCTTTTCTTCCCTTTGTTCGTCTGCCCGTCCTCGTCCGCGCACCCTTTTGACGCTCTTCCCGTTGTAGGTGAACGAGTAGAATGGCTGAGACGAGAACCGGGGGTGGTTTAAGGGTAGGAAGCAAAGGGAGATGGTTCGTCGATGTCCTCTCTCCAGCTTCCGTCCACGTAAAAACGCGCTTATACAATCGTACATGACAACGAAGATTGCATTCGCGTAACTAGGATCTCGCTTACTTTGCCCACCTTTCGCGAAACGACCAACCTATATATCACTTCCCCCCTGCAATCTCGCCGACCTAACCGTTCCTTTTCAAGCGCATCGTTGGGGGAGGCTCGTTGTACTTACGAGAGGTACACGCCTTTAGATTACGAACCTAATTCGGAATATACGTTCTCGCAATTCACGAGCCTCTCCAGGCTGCATTCGGATTTACCCTGACAAAAGACATTTCCTGATTAATCCTAAAAGCGTCAAAGTCAAAGGAAATCGGTCAAGCAGCAACATAGCAAATTTCTCCCACCAGAGCAAGTGGATTCAGCGAGTCGTACAAAACGCCGGACCCGAGTTCCGTCTTGGCAACAGCGAGGATCGAAGAGAAACGGAGGACATCGTTGGTGGAGGCACTCTCCCGGTCCGGTGGCACACTCAGAGGGTGGAAGCTAGTTCACACACCTCCACAACGACAGGATGGGAGGTTGGGCATGCGAACCTACCGAGGCATCCCGGGATTCGAATTGGTACCACCCACAAAGTCCATCGCGCCGGTCCGGCCGCCCCGCGAGGAGCTTTTGCTATTTTCTCATACCAACTATAACCGGCAGAAATCCACCCCCTCCACCCTTCGGCGCATCATCCTCCACCAACGGCATCGGCCAGTCATCGAGTGGCTCCCCTGGATTCGTTAAGGAATTAAGGATACATGCGCAGCGACTTTGGTACACAGCCTCCTACAGCTATGGTCAGCATTGCGGATACCTGGCGTTCCTTGTGTATTATTTCTGCCCCGACATGAAATATATGTGTTATGCGGGTATTTGCTATTCATTGCTGCAGAGATAACAATAGCTACCCGGGAACGAATCTCAGACCCTGTTTTCTTGGTATCAACTAACATCTGGGATTTCAGATTATATGGGACACGATGAATTTTCCTGTTTAAACGAATAGGTAGCATGTCAGAGCAAGTTCAGGTGCTGGTATCAAGTTTATGTGCATTGTAATTGAATAGTTAAATTTGATATTCTTGTCAGTGTATCTTGACACTAGATGTTTCTATATGGGGACACAATAGTTCGAATGTGATGGGTCGTTCACTGATATTTCGGTTCAATTTCAATTATAATCTGCACAAGCAAGGTTTACTAAAATATTGTTTCAACCTTTTTTACTTAGTGTTAATCTTAATGTAACAGTAAGTAGTAAATTAGAAGGTTGTAAAGGAGTTAATTCGGACTAAGATACTAACTGAAGTAGGCTAGCTTTGAATGCCATCCAAATCATCCAACAATACATCGAAATCATCTAAATCATGTGTTCAATCATTGTATACTTTGCAACATATCCATCCGTACATTTATAAAATGCTTGACAAGGTTTTATGTGCCTCAGCTTAATATTCACATCGATTAATTGCTTAGGTCTATAGGTGTGGACTGTTGTAGCCCTACGTCAATTTTCTCTTACATAATCTATTTTTTACATACTGCAAATTAATATTTAAAGAATACTGTCTGTAATTTGCTACCAAAAGCTCGGACCATTGAAAAAATAACTTGCTGCATTTTTGCAGCACTGTTGCTACCAAGGTAGCAACCTTGTTACCTAACTTCACCATTAAATGTACAGGTGCAGAATTTTCTTGGTCCTCAAACTGCGTGATATTTTTCGAAGTTGATGATCAAGACGGCGAGCTTAATTAAATTTCGGATGAATTTTCGGGAAATTGCCGGGCTATTTAATTACTGTCGCCAAAGGTGTAGGCAAGCAGTGGCCAGGCTACGAAACGAAGCAAGCCGTCCGTAATTTCGCAAGTTTCGCCGGTGTCACGTCGTCCATTTGTTACTCAACTTATCGTCAGACCGAAGGAAAGAAACAAAAGCACAATAAGACCGCGAAGTCGCCAACGGAAGTCAGAAGTGGCCGACGAGAAAAAGACGAAGACTAAGGAAATGAAACGTTCGCAAACGAGTCACGATCCCCTAATTAGGTGGGGCTAAATACCGCTGACGTTTTTTGCCGTTGCAATATTATCATATTTAGTATGCGCACTTAGGAAGCCGGCTTAAATAAGCCCTGGGACCTCCGGAATGCGGAAGCTCCGGGTTGAGAGCACGAAGTCTAATAAGTTCCACTGGTCGAGCTGCTGGCGGACTGCAAATCGTATTTCTGCGAGGATATTAACCTGTCTTTTTCCTGGGTATATCGTTTTCGATACCTGGGTACCGATCTGAATTACCAACGTAGCTTCACATATTTAAATATCTGGATCAGAAGATCATGAACTTAACATTTTAAAAATGTTACTCATAACAGGCTTAACCTACCGACATATCATGTATACTTACTTTGAAATTTAAAATGAAGTTAAATGACGAAACATAAATTAGCACACACATTTATTCTTTATCTTGATGAAAATCAATGCTGATTTCCAGGAATTACTTTAACAAAATGTGTACTTTATAATAAGAAACTTGTGGAGCGGTTATTTGACCGGTTTGGTAGTTTTAGTGTTAAATAAATTATATTTGAAAGTTTTATTTAACTTTGGTAACTGGTTAATCTTTAAATGGTGATTGTAACTGAACTCTTAAATGATGACTGTGACTGATTAATTTTTAATCGGTAAATAGTAGAGTAGTAATAAAGAAAAATGACTGCAACAGCTAAGTTAATATACGATTAATTTTAAATTTATAGTTAATATAAAATTGCAAAATATTGACAAAGATAGTGCGAAGAAAGTGTCAAGGGTTATATTTTATCGTCTTAATCGAGAAAATGATCAGATTGAGAGAGGGCGCTTGAAAGGGCTGCGGTGGTGGGAGCCACCCCTTTGCATTGGCTTTCGATTCATACTTCACCGGCATTGAAATCTCCTATCTGTCTCGGCTATTTGTACATTTTCTGCAAAACAAGGATGAATGATCAAAATTCGTAATGATTAAAATAAAAGGGATGCGGTAAAATATGCAGTGTATCTGGAAACTGTTGAAAAAGACTGCGGGAAATAAAATTACTGAACACAGAAATGATTGATGAAATTCAAATTATTTAATTGAAAACAGGTAAGTTTAGATTTTGAAGAACGTCGATGTCGTCGGTTACTTATTTAATATAAGTATAAATTACTTATATTAAATTCATGTATTAGTATGATAATATTTATTCGTATTAAATATATATCTTAATTGTATTTTGAAATTGTAAGTGTTAGTGTTAGACAGGTTAGACTAGTGTTAGACGTAACTTTGATATTATTATAAATATCAAGAATTTAGGTGATTCAAGTGAGTTTGGGTGAATTCTAAATATTAATATTATATAAAAAAGCATAGGTGCATATATTTAATAGAAAAAACGTTGTCAAACTTTTATTCATAACTTAATGAAATAATTTATGATTCAATCGACAAATAAATTTTGTATTCATTTATATCAATAACACCAGCATTAAAAAACAATATTAAAAATATTGTAATCGATTAAATAATATTACCTCACCGTGAAATAAACAAAATGGAGTTGAACAACAAATATTTATAATATTTAAAAAATGCGATTTGGTGTACTTTTAACTGAATTCTTTAGTATTAATTTAATAATATTATAGTGACTATTAATTTAATTCGTTACTATTATCTTAACAGTAGAATTGTATACTATTAATACAATAATAATTAATTAATTTTTGAAATACTAAAAAATTGACGCTTAGTTGTTTAAGTGTTTTACATCATACACCCTATATATTTTCTATCCAACTTTTCTTGGATGAATATTCTCACCATTTCATCAATTTAATATAATATTAAATGTTTGAATTCATCTAAGAAAAGTAATTAAATTCGATATTCTTGCTTTCTTATAACAAATTTCAAAAATACAGAGTCTGACAAAATTAATCAACTTTTCACTTCCTTCTTTTATACAAACTTACTACAGGACAACCATTTTTAATGCATAAACAATTAAAATCGAATTACACATAGATTTTTATCATGAAAAATAAAAGACAATAAGGAAGACGCGAAGGTAAATTCAATGTTTCATAAATTACATAATTATTAACGAAAGAATTATCTTTTAATTTAAACGTTGAAAGTTCCTATTGCTATAAATCATATCTATATTTACACAATTAGTAATAATGTGTTGGTTATTTTCTAATTCACTGTTTTAATTTTCATAGTATTTAATTATTGATTATATTACCATTCAGTTGTTGATTACATTATAATTCAATTGTCCACTATATTACAATTTAAGAAAAATTTTTATAACGATGAAAATAAAAATATAAATTACATATTTCATGAATTAAACTTCTAAAGATTTACCTCTCTACTTTAACAATTTAAGTTAAGTTGATTAAAATAAAAATATAAATTACATATTTCATGAATAAACTTCTAAGGATTTACCTCTTAACTTAAACAATTTAAGCTAAACCGATTAAAAAACTGATGGTGGTATTTTTGTACATATTAGTACAACAATTAATACATAAATCTATTGATCATATCGCAGTTTAATAGAATAAAATAATGATCCAAGATTATGTAATTATGGATTTAATCATCAGCATATATTCCCAAGAAAGTATGACCGTAGTAAGGGTAGTTAGAGGGGTGATTTGGTGGTGCAAAGGTGGGTAAAAGTTTTATCTCGGTGAGAGAAGAGAACGAGGAATAACGAAAAAGATGAATAAGGAAGAAGCATCCTAAGAGAGGCTCTAATTTTACCAGGACGCAAGGACTTTGCAGTCTGAGACTGAAGCTAACTGCTAATTTAAGGGTTAATTCCTTAGGAGACAAGTTGGCAGAGTTACGACGAAAATATTCATGGCATTATGCATACGCTTAGGTAGCCGGTGAGTGTCGCTAATAAAAATTAAAAAGTCTAATTGCGAAAAGGAGGAGACTTCTATCGATTTCCTTCACCATGCTTTGTCTCCGCATATTATTTTCAATCGTAATTATAATTTAGGGATAATTACATGCTTCGAATCGTTTCGAACATTCTATAATAATAATTTTGTCATTTTTAACATTTTTCAATATTCTATAATAATAATTTTGCTAACAAATACAAGTGATTAAGCATTTTTCCGCTATGGAAAGACTTGTACCAAAGTTTATGTTTTATTATAACTTACAAACGATTGAGTTAATTGTGATTGAGTTTTATAATATTTATAACAATATATTGAGAAAAATTAAACACACAAGTTTTTAAAGAAAAGACTTTTATGTATGTAAAATGTAAATAAATTATTTAAAGACATGCTATGAGATTACAAAATGGGGATGAAAGTGAGATTAAAATTAAATTGCACGTAGAGGCAGTAAAGAGCTAGGTCCATTAATTGGAGGATAATAATAAATTATTTTAAAAGAACTGGAATATTATTATTCAAATAATGAATAATATAAGGAGGTACTAAAACAAGATATAATATAAAGAGTTATTAAAATAAGAGACAATTTGTATAATTATTAAGGTAAGGTACTATAGGATTAGTTACTAAGGTAAGCGGTGATATGAACAGTTACTGAAGTAAGAGACAATGTGAATACTTACTGAGGCAAGAGACAATATGAACTATTACTAAGGTAAGAGACAACGTGACCAGTTACTAAAATAAGAGACAATATGAACACTTACTGAGGTAAAAGACAATATGAACAGTTACTAAGGTAAAAGGCAATATGAACAGTTACTAAAATAAAAGGTAATATGTACACTTGCTAAGGTAAGGACCAATGCTGAACAGTTACCAAGGTAAGAGACAGTATGAACAGTTAATAAAATAAGGGATAATATGAACAGCTACTAAGGTATGAACAATTCTGAACAGTTAATGTACTAAATTTAAAACTTAGGAACAATTTCATTTCAAATCAACTCCAATGTACAGGGTATATATTCTATAATATTAAAATATTCACACAGATGAATAATTTTAAACATAAGAGTGATACATAATCTTGAACGTAAAAGTCATCCATCATCATAAACATAAAAACTACAGATGATCTTAAAGATAAAAATGACAGATAATCTTAAATATAAAAATGAAAAATGATCTTAAACCCAAAAATAACGAAACATAACTTAATTCAAACATGGAATACAACTGACCGTGAGAACCTTAAAACATGAAACAAGGAGTATCTATCACTAACTATACTTCTAGCTAGCTATACTATACTTCAACAAATAATCTCACACATAATAAAAAAACTATCTCCACATTTGAGAAGGTATCTCAAACAAATTCACAGGCCTTTCGTCGCAAATACAAACCAATATTGATAAAACACCCCTTAAATCAGCGGCACGTCTCAACCCCGATACTTAAATCGTCCTACAGCCAGTTCGTAGCTTCCTTAATTCGATTTCCCTTCGAAAGACATCGGCCACTGCAATCTTCTCGATATCTGATTCGTTCGGCTATTGAATTCCCTTGACTGGCACACACGGAAACGGAAACGACGAAACCGTCTCGTGCGTAGCTACAAACGGCACGCTAGGGTGGTGTTACGATGAAATATGTTCACCCCTTCTGTGCCAACACGATCTGCACTTTCTACTTTCAACCCTTGGGAACACGGCTCATGAAAAACTGAATGGTATTTCAGATCGACTTAAAGGGACGAAACATCCCGATTTCATGAAAATTATCTTTAGTTTAATAGCTTCAATTACAAATGTGTTCCAATTGGGTAACCAGTTAATCGGTGTGCATGTTGTGTAGGTAGAGATTTGATGATGTGGGAATTTGGGGATGTAAAAATTTGACTATTTGGGAATATAGGGATGTAAAGATTTGGAGATCTAGAGATTTAGGGATTTAGAGATATGAGGATCCAGGAGTTTGGGAAGCATGTGATGTGAGGATCTAGAGATATGGGAATTTCGAGACTTAGGGATTCAGCAATTTGGAAACCTAAAAGATTGACGATCTGGGGATTTGTAGACCTAGAGATTTGACTATTTGTAAATTTGGAGACTTAGAAATATGGATATACAAGAGTTTGAGGACCTAGGAATTTGGGAACTATGAGATTTGAGGAATTGAAGACGTAGAAGTCCAGGGATTTGGTGTCTACCTATTCGGGAACCTAGGAATTTGATAACCTGGGAATATGGAGATCCAGAAATTTGGACATACAAGAATTTGGGAACCATAGTATTTGGGAATGTAGGAATTTGGAAATTACGAGATTTGAAGATCTAGGGATATGGGAATCTAGAGATTTGGGTCTACCAATTTGGAGATCTAGAAATTTGATCATTTAAGAATTTAGGGACCTAAAAATTTGACGATCTGAAAATTTGATGACCTTGAAATGGCAAGATCTGAGAACCTAGGTGGTCAAATGACTTGCATTGACTAATTGCAATTAAGAATAAATAAATAATGAATATTAAAACAGCCTATACAGTAATTCCCTGTACGAGTCTTCCTAACTTATTGACTAAGGCTAATATAGTCTGATGAAAGCTTCTGAACAATTTCCATAATATAAAATAAGAAATCTAAGATTTAAATCCGTGAGACTATAGTCATAGCTACATGCAAAAGACACCTCAAAGTTACCGAGATTATCTTTTCATGTCAAACTTGAAAAAGTTAAGCAAATTTAATGCAAATCGTCCTAGAACTTTAATCCCACCTGTGTTTGTACAAGATTAAAATCCGTGCTTAAAAGGTTAAATCACGTAATTGAATAGAATTTCTCAGATATTTTTTCAACATTATCCGACGGCGAAGTTTAGAGGTACGTGGAAAATTACTTTTTAAGTACACGTGGTGAGTTTAAAGACCGGCTGACGACATTTGCACTTGGTAACTTCCAGCAAGGCTGTAGATGTCAGGGCTTGAGCGTTTGTGACGAGCAGGAAAGCCGTGCGAGGGTGGAACACCCTGACAGCAGGCTGACAGTCAGATTTGTACATTTTAAGTACCGAGTCCTCTACCTTTGGCCCCCTCATTTCGCGCGATAAATAAGGCTGTGTAACTTCGCCTGGGAGAGTGATAATTAAATTGAGACGCTTCAGGCGTCCGGTCGGGGCTCTTTTTGCTACCTGAATAAAATTGAACCTTCTCGGGAAGTTTCTTAAGGAATTCTTAAGTTTACACTGAACAATTTTCAACAAACGTTAGGGAAGATCTCAGTTTCTTATTTTTCCACGCTAATTTTTATATACATAAATGGAAATAAAACATTCGTGAAACAAATGCGTGACGCATTTGAAATTCAAACATATGAGCTACTTATGATGCACTTGCAATTCGAACAAAACTTCTCATATTTTCAGTATGAGCCTACTTCAGTAATGGCAAATCAAACTATTGAATCTTTACTTCAGTATAAAATTCAGTATAATATAACAGCTCGTATGTAATAACTCGTGACGCACTCAGAATTCAAGCATATGAGTTACTCAGGACGCACTTGCAATTCGAATATAAATTCTCATATTTTCAGTATGAATCTACTTCAGTAAGGGCTATTCAAGCTATTGAATCTTTACTTCAGTATATAATTCAGTATATAATAGCTCGTATATAATAACTCATGACGCACTCGGAATTCAAGCATATAAGCTACTCATGACGCACTTGCAATTCGAACATAACTTCTCATATTTTCAGTATGAGTCTACTTCAGTAAAGGCAAATCAAACTATTGAATCTTTACTTCAGTATGTAATTCAGTCAAACTGTTGAAACTTTACTTGAGATTTAACTACAGTTTGCACAATCCATAAGATTAGACAACCCACACAGTATTCCAATTGTTTCATATGTCCTAAAATTATAGGAATTGACCCGTTACACGTGACCTGCCAAGGCTATCCCTTTCCTGCAATCTTTTCACAGACAAAAGTAACTAAAATTCCAAAAAAAAAAGTAAATCGTGCAAAGGGTTAACAGTCGTTGACACGTGCGAGGGTAATTCACGGAGGACAATCCTTTGCTCGCAGCAATAAGTCGGCGGCGAAATCGTAGTCGTTAAAAGTGTACGAGCACCGGTATTCCCAGCTCTGCTATCCTGCTGAAGGGGATCACGTTCGTCCGAGTTAGGGAGCTTGTAAAAATAAAGGAAATTTATTCGCGTAATTTGAGTGGGTGCTGGGAGAGCGTATGTTCGGTGTCCCGTTTGAAACAAGCATCGGATGCTGAAGCCGGCTGGATTGCACCGTTGAAGAGTGGCAATATAGTTTCCCTTAATGGCGCTTAAAAAAAATGTTAGAAAGACGATATTAAGGATGTGACTACGGGAAAGAAGCCGAGGGAAGAACTCAAGGTGGAGAGGCTCCGGGAGTGGACGAGAAGGAAAAGTACATGACGAGGGTGAGAGCAGGTTTCACAGGGGGTGGATAGGTCGAGAGATGTACTTCAGGGGAGGGTAGTACCCGGTTAATCGCCGTAAGACAACCGGAGAAATGAGCGAACAGTAACGCGGGGTTGGTTCCTTCTTCTGTTAGACGGGGGAGGGGGCTGCGACGGAATTTAAAGGAGTGTCGAGTGTCGGGAGGAGGGTAAAAAACGCGAAGAAATTAAAGATGAACCTTCAGTGAAATGGGGCGTGAGTTTATAAGAACCCTCCGTTTTCGAGACACCGCTCCTTCTCCTTCGCGTTTTATGCCCGGGCGCCCAAGCGTCCTCGCGTCGGCTCAATCGTACCCGCTTGAAAATAAAATGGCCGTTTGGATTGCTGCACGCGTGGATTATGTTGGAATTTCGGATAATGTTTCGGGTCAACTGAATAAAGCTTGTAGTTTCAAGGAATTATACTGACGCTTGACAAAGTGATGAATATCTGAAATACTTTATTTGAAGCGTCTAATTGCGTGGGTTTCGCAAATGGACCGTGAATGCATCATTGGCCATTCTTAATTTTGTGCGTAATTTTTTATATTTTTGTAAGTATAATATATTAGGGGTATTTTATGCGCATGTTCTTAACAATAATAAAACAATAAAACTTCTTGTATTTTTCATAGAAATTTTTGTCAAACTTAATAAATGTTCCAACATTATTATGTCCTTAATAATAATGAAAATAATAAAACTTCTTGCATTTTTCATAGAAATTTTTATCAAATTCAATAAGTATTCCAATATTGTTAAAAGACCTAAGCTTTTCACTTTAAAATGATCAATAAGTGGGGCACTTAATTTGTAGAATAAATAAAATTATTGAAATGCGAAAGAACTCGTTAATTGTCACATTTATGAATTCAAACTGTTAGTTCCAATCAAACGACCCAAATGCTACCTCTTGGCGGTATTTACCAGGGTTAGTGGGGGATGCAGCTTCCTCTTGAATACAAAATATCAATCAGCTTTAGGGGGAAGAAACGGGCGAGAAAAATATTCGGTAATTACGACAAGCTCCCTGTGCCATCAGACGACCCCAATCACCGTCATCTCGATTACTCTTCAAGGATGAAGATTTCGATTTCCCTTAAAAGTTTCTGTCCCATTAGCACCGGTAATGTCTTATTTCGTTAAACGGTCCTTTAAATAGAAAAATAAGGTTTAAAATAATTATTCGACGGAATTTGTAATGAAATTTTCAGAGAGGCCTTGCAAGTTTTCTGGTGGGTGCTTTTGCAAATTAATAAAATGTTATAATATAGTAGGTTTGTCATATTAAAATAATGCAAGTATTTTATATGTATTGTGAAGCTTGAGATAAAGAGGAAAAAATATTTAATAATACAGTTAAATTGTATTAGATTTGAGAACTTGATCTTTCAACTTGACATAGAATCTCAATTTGATCTCAGAGTTTAGCAGTCCCTTAAGAACCTTCGTATTTTAAAATCTCAAGTAATGAACAAATTACAAACTGATAAAATTTGTAAAGTTGCAAATTCACTAATAAAGTGTTTAACGTTCATTACTATTTTAGAGAAATTATCTGGTTTATCTCAATATATCAAATCATCCACAACAGTTCCATATCATCATCGCTAATGACAATAGCTAAACCTCTACATCACATATCAGTAAAAATTCTCTAATATGAATAGTATATGAGAAAAAGAGTAAACTCATTGTCAATCATCTACAAAACTTCTATATCACAACATTTATCACTAACGACACCAACAGTTACTTGTAGTCCGCATCCCACCACTCCTTCCTAACTCTCATCCTAAATTTCATCTTCGAAACGTATAGGACATAATCAAAAGAGTAAACTTATTTCTAATTATCTACAACACCTCCATATCAACAAATTCCACTAACAGTTTAGTCACAATCAATTACAAATTCAGAGAAACTATATTTATCCCTATTTACCTCAACATGTCCACAACACATATCATCGCTAACCAATAGTTATTTCTACTTCACATACTAACAGTTGTAGGATTATTTCCACGTGCTGTCGTGGTTTTTTCCATAGAATGACCGTTAACATGGGTTTTTTTCCATCAGCGATCGTCTTTTGTTTTAACGGCGTTGGCGCGTGCGAAAGACTTGCGGGTCAATCGTGATTTTACTCTCTTGCGTGTAGCTTCGACGGAAAGCAGTGCCGTCCGAAGTGTTGTGTGTCTTTCTTTGTGTGCATTTTTAAATATATATATTGTTAATCTCTTTTGTTTATTAAAACGTACTCGAGTGTTATTTCTCCTTACCCTCCTATCCTACACAGTTATCATCAAAAACTCCCCAAAATAGTACACAAAGAAGAGGATTCCTTTCTAATAATCCACAACACTTCTATATCAACATTCATCCCCAACGACACCCATAGTTATCTTGATATAAGATCCATCAGACCCATAGTTATGTGAACGGCATATGGCAGGTAAAAGTCCCGAAAGCGAATAGTAGACAAAAAGAAAGAGTAAACTCATTTCCAAGGCATCGTCGTTCATTCCGGGAAGCATAGAATATTCCGGCAATAAGCTTTGCAGCCCATTCTCCTTCCACGCATCCTGGTCGTCCTCTTTGAGGTCAGAAAATCCACGTTCCAAGCTCGGGCACAAGAGGGGAACGCGGTATTATAACGAATCCTCGCGGAAATTAAAGGAAGGACCTTTATGTATTCTCTCGGGAATTCATACGTAGCCGGTTAATTACGAAATTCAAATTAACAGAAAAAATGGGAGATCTGGAGGGGGGTTGGCCGACGTTTTTTAAGGATCTCCCCCTTTTTAAGGCCACGGACTTCGTCTACTTATTACGTTTCTCCGGTGGCGGTCTGGCAGTCGGTTATTTACCTACTCGAGGTTTTAATTACCTAACCCTTCTCCCCCTCCTTCTCTTCCTAGCTCTCCAAGCCGGACAGAAAAGTAATCTTGGAAGTATGTGAAAAGCGAGCACAGAATTTACGTAACGGACGTTAGAAACAAAGTAGGTATATATTGGCCTTAGCCAAGCACTTTTGCTTTGTTAGCATGAAATAACGACTGTAGAAATAATACGGAATAACAATTCCGCTGGTATTATCCTATTCCGTAGCAGCTGTTCTAATTTCGTGTTTCCCTTTTCTTTAGACTCATACAATTCGTGTATTTCGACTGAGGTTCTCACAAAATCAGACTTCACATTATGTCTCTATTATAATTAATATAATCTTAATAATCATGATCAATATTATCATACTATATAACATAATAAAAACTAATAAAATATGTGTTATAATAATATATAACATATATAATCATATTATGATGACTATCGAAATGATATTCTATCGGTTATTCTATCGAAATGATTTCTGCAATGAGACCTAAATTTGCATTTCAAATAAAGTATTATTTTTTTTGCATCGAATTAAATAAAATTTGCACATAAAATTCACAGTGCAACAATTCTAAAAATTTAATTGAAGATGAAGAATTCCATAAAACATTTTTTTTTAAACAAAAAGTGTATACAATTTGATTTCCGCGTAAATGCCCTCCATTTAAACCTGTTTCAAGCACCATAAAGAATTGCAATGCTGTACACAACGGCGTTGTTACGTTTCTCTTTTCGCTTTATCGTTTATGATACGAAATCGAGCCGATGATCGCGGTAACATCCTCTGAATGGGCCAGTTTCGACCCCTGCCGAAATGCCAGACGCATCGAAACCAAAACGTACGGTTCATAAACGAGTTTCGTGTCGACGTTACGAGCCTCGTAAAAAGTTATAGTTACATTATAATAAGCCGTGAGAAAACAGTGGGTGTTTGTAATGAGAAAAACGAAGATGGCCGAATGCGAATTCCTTAGGAGGGTGAAGTCAACGATTTATTGCGATGTAAAGAAGAAAATCCTGATTATTGACAGGTTTAAAGGCTCGTAACTGAGAAATGATGGCGGAATTATGACTTCTCCCTCGAAGCTGTTTGACGAGAACGTTTTGTTTTGTAATAACGTACGAGGTAACATTCGGTAGGGTTTGAAGTACAGGTTTCATCAGTTTAGAGTGTTGGTATAGAGCTACCATATATGTTAGTCTTGCTATATATGTGGAGTGTTAGTATAGTTAGCATGTTAGTTAGTATGTTAGTTAACACTATTTTTACCACAATTTTGTGTATACTTATTTTGACCAAAGGGTGTCTTTACATCCTTTAGTTTGAATGCAAATAATTGCCAAAACTGGGAATTCAAATTATCAGTTAAATGTCGATAATTTGACGAATTTATTTGTAGATACGTTAACGTGTTTTTATTAGAGATTATTTAATCAGGTTGTAAATTCTAGCTTAATTCTTTAGTCTACAAAATATAAATATGGCGGTGTAAATACAACATGGCGGAATATCACCTGTATTTTTCGTTGCAATTGAAATCAGGGTTCTCTAGTCTGATTACAATTGATAGGATGCTGCAAAATGGCGTTGATATTTAAATGTAAAATGATTTAAAATTAGGCACTGAAATTCTTAAAGTGTCAAAAGATACTTCATGGTAAAAATAAGTGTACCATATGCACATTTTTAACCGAGTGGTTACCGTAAATAACTTTTACGCCATAAAAATTATAACATAGCAAAAACGATCATATAAATCTCAGTTACCAGCACAAACTATATAAAATATTAAATCATGCAAAATGAAACCCATAAAAAGCTATTCCAAACAGCACTAAAAATCGAAACGTTTCTGTTAATCCAAGAAACGCGAAACATAAACACAATTCGATGGAAATAACGATGTCGTTTAATATTCGCGTCATAATATCGACGCGTAGCATCGTTAGCCAATGAAAACCAGCCTTAACGAGCGCGATAAGGAAAACACGGGCGCGGGTTCCTGTTCGCCAATGGCGGAGCTTATAGCGTATAATATAAAGGCCAGTTCGGCGAGACGAAGTCGGAATAAACGGAAATTACCGGGGCCATCTTGTAATTATACGGCTAATAGGAAGGTAATTTAGTGTCTCGAACTCGAGTTACCAGCGCAGCCGGAGACGTCTGTAGGAACGGTTGGTAGCCCGTGTTGGCATGGCCTTCGCGGAAAATTAAAATAATAAACGGCATCGTTAGGATTCATCATCTGATTTTAATTTCCATTCCGAAATGATTGCGCATTATCTCCGGGTCGACCCGTAACACCGTTTCTGGATTTACTGCTCGAGGGCCAAGCCAGACGTTGCTCACCCGTTACTCCGTTCCTTCACCCTGTTTTTGCTTCGTTCTTTTCAATTTTATCTTCTTCCATTTGGATGGTTTATCTAGAAATTACTAGATACCGATTCTTTTCATAGATAATTCAAACTTCTGATTCCAATTCACTTTTCCAAATACTGATTCACATTTTTTTACGCAGCTTTTAAGTCTGACAATTTATGAGAGTTCAGGGTGTCTTTGATCTGGAGAAAAATGTGGAATAAAATTTTAATCGCAGATTTTCGCAAAAAAATGAACGATTTTGAAGTACTTGTTACGAGCATCAATCATAAAACAGAGAAAAAGAGTTAAAATATTACGTCAATTTTGTATTCAATCCTTGACTATACAAATAATAGTTAGACTTAAGCTTCAAAATGAAGTATTAACCCTTTGCATTTCTATGTCAAGTGTGGCTCAATATTACATTTCTCTTGAATCTTACAGACAATTCAGATAAATAAATTAACTGAATATGTATACTATCATTTATTTACTACTTTTAGTAAAGAAAAATGTATTTGTCACATATTCCACTCTTGCAAGACATTTCATTCGAAACCCTTTTCTTGATCTATTTTATAAACTAAGGAGTCGGTGGATAAAAGAAATTAAGGAGAAAGGGTTAAGATGTTTCACAACTGAAGCGTGAGTGCATCAGATGTGGAAGATGGCGTAAGACAAGGAGTTAAACCCTTTGCTCTCAAAGATAATTTTATTGTTTGCAAACAGCAACTTTAAAACATTAATTGAAATGTTAAATGAGTTCTTTTGAGGTTATTATTTCTCTACTAATAATTTCCACTATTGTCTATTTCACTATGTTTATACATCACATGAGTACTATTAAGGTGAAGTGGGGTAAATGCAGACTGCTTTTTGTGAAGTTGGTATTTAAACGTAAGTAATTTTAGTCTGCTATGTAAGTACTTAACGCTGTCGATATCGAACACTTTGCACAATTACTACTATTTAATTAATATTAACTAGGACCTCAATTTTCCTTGTACATTTTGATTTTGATAGGAAATTGTTTAAAATGTCAACTACTCTGCACTTTCTCCGAAAATGGGGTAAGAGCGTAACTTGAGGTTAAATGCTTTGAAACTTTATTTCATGTGCAATGGAGCAAGAATAGAATTATTAATAAATCTGCTATAAAATGCTTTTTACTGTATTATGCAAGTACTCTGTACTGCATACAAGTACTCTTAGCTGAAATATAAAAGGGGATACAGTGAAACAAAACAAGGAAACAAACATACTAAATGGAGAAATTTCGCTCATATTGTAATAAAAATAGCCTGTATACGCACTTGCCCCGTTTACGAACTTACCCCACTTCGCCTTATATTAGCTATTGATGTTATCAAAGTTTATCAGCCATTCTTCATAATATTACACGTATACTATAATAATAATAATAATAAAATGTCCAAGCTTGTCATCACATACATAATTACATAAAATAAAAAAACTACTTTTCTATTTATCTTTATGAGATTTTAATAAGTGCTGGCATGTTTTAAAAAATATACTAATAACAAATTCAGTGCAACACTCTAATAAATTCAGTGAGTAGCATAATTCTTATTTCAAATTGCACTGCAAGATTTTAAAAAAATAGTACAGTCACCAAGTTCTCGTACGTAAGATCATGTCTGACGGCCGTAAAAGTCAGTTTAAATTTGAACAACAGTATAACAGCCTCAACTGCAACAAAGTCGACAAAGTTGTTCTCTTTATCGGGACCGTTTTATTGAAAAGTCAAACGTTACGACACGGTAGCTTTTATTAGAAATCCGCGACACCGTGTAAATCTTTCAATTTTAGCCTTTATCGTACTTTTATCGTTGGTGTATACTAATTTATGGCGATTTCAAACAAGTTTCTTGTACGGTTGATGATTTTCTATGACAATGGGTTTAAACAAACTTAAATGACATTGAATGACTTTAAAAGATTTTCAACAACCTTAAACAAGCTTGAGTGATCTTAAACCATCATCAATGACCTTAAATAAGCTTGAACGATTTTAAACGACCTTCAACAACCTTAAACAAGCTTGAGTAACCTTAAACCATCATCAATGACCTTAAATAAGTTTGAATAATTTTAAACGACCTTCAATAATTTTAAACAAGCTCGAATGACCTTAAACAATCATCAGTGATCTTAAACAACCTTGAATGACTACAAACGACCTTCAACAACCTTAAACAAGCTTGAATGACCCTAAACAATCATCAGCGACTTCAAACTATCTTGAATGACCTCAAACGACCTTCAGCAACCTTAAACAAGTTCGAATGACCTCAAACCATCATCAATGACCTTAAACAACCTCGAATGACTTTAAACGATCTTCAACAACCTTAAACAAGCTTGAGTGACCTTAAACAATCATCAATGACCTTAAATAAGTTTGAACAATTTTAAACGACCTTCAACAATTTTAAACAAGCTCGAAAGACCTTAAACAATCATCAGTGATCTTAAACAACCTTGAATGACTACAAACAACCTTCAACAACCTTAAACAAGCTTGAATGGCCTTAAACAACCACCAATGACCTTAAACAACCTTGAATGATTTTGCATGACGATTATATTTAAATTAATTCCTGGTGGGTTAGAAACTCATTAAATGAAAACAAAGCTCCACTTAAAAGAGCAAAAATTATCTTATCATCTCAAAAACATCTCCACTTAAACAGAATCGATGGTCGTGAAGTCTCTCTTAAAATAGACAAGATTTGAAACAATTATTCCAATATTATTTATTAAACTATGACCTAAATTAAAGATAAAAAATAATTACGTAGGTGAATTAAAAAGTTCCATTATTTTTATGCAAGTATATATTTATTTGACTTATAAGTGTGACTATTCTTATAAATATAGACTATTCTTCTAAATAATATATTAATATTTTCTTATCGTTCTTCGCAAGCTCATTGCATGCATTCTCTCTGAACACTCCACAAAAAACCGCTATTTAATTTTCAGTCCATTGAATTTCAACATGTACACACACGTTAGGAGTATTTGTGCATTTTCCCGAAAAAATATCGTCTCATATTCAGTGAATCAATAAAACTTGCGGCCGTTTTCAGTGTACGCTCCAAGTCGTTATTCTTCCGTGGTTGTCCATCCATTAGTGTTTCATCGATATCGGAGGATCTCTGTCATACGTTGGACGGCATGAAATTTTATCAGCCGGTTCGGTTAGAAAACAGGAATCTCGTTGAAACAGCGTATCCTCCTTGTTTTTCCCCAACTGTTCGAGTGATGTATCGGTACAGAAGGTCGTAGATTTTGTCCTGCAATGCGCTCCCATCATCGCGTATTCGCCGACACGTTGAGCCGGGCAGGCGTCATAAAAATTACGTCGAAATCTACGAGCAACGACGTAATACTTTTCACATTTTTCGAGCGGACAAGCCATTATGTGGAGTGCTGCGAGGCCACGAAGGCGATAAACTTTATTTTCCAAAATCGTCGGCAACGTGCGGCTCCGATGCGTGCCTCGTCGCCGCCACCGCTCTCCCTCGTCGTTACGATCGCGATAACACGCGTCAGTAGAAACGTACGAGGGATGTGGCGGAGGATTCCGAAAAAAAAAAATTGTCGAGCACATATTTTTTGGCCGCGAGGGGAATGCACCGGGGAGCTTTCGTCGCTCTTCGTAAAAACCGTGTCTAAATGTCCACTACCCGCTCGCTGCGACGTAATGACGGCACATAATTCGCGCATTCGACAAGAGTATTCGACACTGCCACGATTTAAACGAGTATTTTCCACGTGTCGCTAATAAATTGAGTGTTTCACGATGCACCGTTATGGAGAATAAAATGCATTCGTTTTTTTATCCCAGGCAGAAAGGGACAAAGTATCTTACCATACTAGTGTGGCTGTTTCATTACTTCGTTACTAGATGGCGCATAAGATCGAGATTTTCTCGCTAGTACTGTTCCTACGATTCATACAAATAGTTCATATACATCCTTTCCATACATCTTCATGTTTAAGGCATAGACTTAGAATGCATTACAATGACGAGTCCACAAACAGGTTCCGAATGAAACTCTCCCCTCTCCTTCATTTTTCGTAGTCGTTCCATTTTCCCGCCAAATAAGTATAAGGAAATACTACACGTTAATTAAAATTGTAAGAGTACTAAGAGATTGTAGTACTTGCTCATCAATGATTAATGATAAAAAAAACCCGTTGATAGTCTTAATAATATGGTTGAGAGAAGTGACCATCCCAAAATAATCCTTCAGTTCAGACAGTCTTAAAGATAGGAAACTTTGAAATACCTCGAAATGGAGGTTTGATTGTCTACGGATGCACGGTTAGGTAAATGGCTAATTAACATTACAACTACCCTCTAGGAATTTCTCGGCGTGGTGGCAGCATTGCTGATGTTCCGGTCGCGTTCTCAACGGTAGCGACGTTGTTCGTAGCCGCGTAATTTAAGTGTGCCACCGAAGACACGGTTTCGCCATGCGACGCCAGGCATTATCATGGTAATTTGTTAGAAACAAACATTATAATTCCAAGAGGAGGAGACGAAAGCCGGAGAGGGAGAACGCGTGGTCTCCTTTGGGTGGTTGAAGGAAGGTCGGTTTGTAGAGGTGGCAAGACTGAAGAAAAGTGGTAGGAAGGGGTTGCTCCGGTAGAAACGGGCAAGGGTTAAGACTTGGTGCCCAAGTTAAAGGCGTAAGATCCACCGTGTTTTGGACAGTGTCCATTGTCTTGGGGTTATTTATTAGAGACAGCGCCGCTGCCTTCGCGAAGACCAAGCTAAGATGGTGCTCTATGCCACATAACGGTGCCGGGATTTATATCTTGGTTCACAACCAAAACGCCATTATGTTCTCGCAAGGCCGGAACCCTTTCTCGCCCCAGGAATCTTCCTTGTACGTGATTTTGGAGTGATTAAGTCAGTCGAACGGGGTTCAAGTTTTCCGTTTTCATGAATATATGATATTATATTCGCTAATGTAAAAAGTATATTCAATATTTACGGGCTTTTTCGAAAAGAAGCAGTCAATACTTATGTGGTACAAGGAGTTGCGAGTTGCTTCAGTTCTCAAGTTCCAGAGTTTTCAAGTTTTCAAATTTTCAAGTCCCCACATTCTAGAATTCTCAAATTTTTAAGTTCCCAAATTTCTAAGATTATAAATTCGCTACTTTTTATATCTTTAGACTCCCAAATTCTAAATGTTCCAAATCTCAAATTCATCGATTTTCCAGATCATCAAATCCTCAAATTTATCAATTTTCCATGTCCACAAATACACCAATTTTTTAAATACCCAAATTCTCAAGTACCCAACCCCTCAAATGCAGAAAGCATTTTTCCGCTATCAGTAAATGTTAGATATGACATGTGGAGCAATTTGATCACAGGTGCAATTAAACTGATCCAAAGCATGGCTTGAAGTGAGCGATAAAGAGCGCGGTTCGTTGCTGTCTGAAAATCCTCAGAAAATCCTTATCCTAGAGATGAAGATGGGGGACTCGAGGGGTTCGAAAAGAGGGTGCGAGAAAGAGGTCGAACGTGCGCCTTCGAGCCGAGAAGAGTAGTAGGGGGATGAACTCGAGCAACCACCACTAAAATCCGTGCTGTGTGCCACTTCCTGCGCGAGGTAGAACCGTGGAATTATTAGATATGCAACCGCGACGGTTGGCCTCCTACCGGCATTATTAAACTTAGTTATGAATGCCCATTAAAACTGTAAAGGAAATGCATTAGCCTGCCAAGGTATTCCTAGGCTGACAAAGCCACCCCCCGGTGAAACGCGAGCCACTTCGACTCACCCTCGACCGTAAAGATCATCCGATACTTGGAGACGATTAATGTTCCGTTATTGGTATGATTCATGGGGACAACTAACGAATTTCGAAAAAATTAAGAACTAGTAGTGAGCTACTTGTGAGTCACTTGTATGAATCCTACTCTGGGACAAGTAAGTTTCATCTACCTTCTCCGTTCAAGATCCATTTACTCTTCGCAGAACCTAGGGTACTAGTTATGTACTTGTGATAGTTCCTAGAAGATACTACAGAACATTTAAGTAATGGTTGAGCCTAGTTGATATTAGAAAACAGTTAACTGGTGGTAGATCCTGGTGGATGTTAAGAAACATCTGCACTAGTGGTACCTGACAGATATTAGGAGACAACTGGTAGACCATAGCAGATGCTAGGTAACATCTAACTAGTGGTGGATCCTAGTGCTACGAAACATCGAACTAATTGTACTTGGCAGGTAATACAAGACAACTACTGATAGATCCTAATAGATGCTAAGTAACATCTAACTAGTGGTAGATCGTAGTGGGTGCTACGAAACATCCAACTAGTGATACCTGACAGATACTAGAAGACAACTAGTGGTAGATTCTAGTAGATACTAGGTAACATCTAACTAGGGGTAAATCATAGTAGGTAGGAGATCCTGTTCAGGAGTATCACTAACAAAGATTAATCAGAGAAGTTGGGTGAAGATAGATCTGCTAGATACTTGCGAAAGACAAGCTGCATTTGAACTAGGTTAAGATGACAGTTCTTCTCTTTCACCACAAACTTTCTGAAGACCATAAACTTCAATCTACTGTATATCTGCAAACACGACACGATAGCACATTTCTCCAAATAAATACAACAGTTTACAAATCTTGTATATTTCTACAAATAATATCCTCCAGAAACATGTTTATATTCTTGCAATTAACAAAATAAAAATTCTACAAATTTTGCTATAAATCATATACCCAAATGTATACTTTACGTTTGGACTAAAATAACTAATCGCGAATAACTATTTATGTTATTAAAATTAATTAGTAAATGATTACAACTATTTTGCAAGAAATTTCCTTTATGCGACGTGAAAATAGTCCGAGAAAACACTGATTTTTACGGTGAGGGATAGGCTGGTAACTGTAGAAAGCCTCCTTAAGGGGTTATTAACGCGGAATTATTGCCATTGTGGGAGTTGCATCCCTTTCTCCACTTATAGGCTATACAAGCGACGATAATAGAGAAGGTGCGGGGTAAGGGATGTCGTGTACACGCTTAGTACCTTCCAAGAGGTGGGGTGTTTTGTATTTCAACGGGAAGATTTGACAACCAACCACATTGTTCTAGTATACGACTTCCAGAAAGAGATAAAGACACTGGTTCTTGGACGAAAATTACATCTGTATATACATCCCTTTCCCTATTATCTTCAATGATTTCCCTTGAAATTTACTTGCTATTTCTACCAGATTGCGGTTTATAAAATTCAATTGTAAACCGTAAATATAATTATTATAATAATCTACAAATCTACAATAGAATTTCAAAAAATATTGACCAAAGAGATCTTATGTTCTCATCAGAAATTTAGGATCAAGCAAAAAGTCTTGGATGTGATCAATATAAGTTTAAGTACATGAAAAAACTTAAAAGAACTCATAATTGCAGCACATAAAAATGTAAACAATTAACATGCCAGCGTTTTATCAAAAGAACAGCTAAATCGAGAAAGATTTCGTGCCCGTAGCTTCAAAATGGTGCCCTTTTACTACTCGCGTGCGCAGGTCGCTACTTTCAATGCATGATGAAGAGAAAAAGCATCATACGAGAGAAAATGTATCTGCAGTCGTGGTAGGACAAAATACGCATGCCAGAGGGGAAAGAAGTATGAGTTGGTTCATGTCTACCACAAAAGCCATTGTCCGCCACTTACTGAATTCGTCGAGGCTCCCCTTACCCTGACACCCTTGTCCACAAAGCACACACAGGCTACCGATGTAAAACACTTCCCGTGAATTTTATTGCTGTAGGTACCTCATCGTATACTTTCGTGCTGGACCTAACCTATGTATGTCCAGAAACCGACCAGCCCCCAGTTTGCTTATATGCTTGGGTGCGAATTTGACCACAGCATAGAGCAACTAACGTAATATAACCGAGAAACGTTCTGATTATGCTTTTCAAATTAAAGAACTCTTTCAGAGGATCATCCCCCGAGGGCACTGATCGATGAGACTTAATCCGAATAGTTTGCTCGGTCCTTTTTTCGCGGATTAAGCTTTAAGAATAACTAGAATGTCGTAACAGGGAGATTTGAAAATACCTCCAGCGAATGAAAAGCGGAAAATAATCTGATAAAACCTGGACATTCAGTTTTTTTCATATCCCGTGCAAGTCTCCACGTGTGTAGTTATTACCCGCGGTGTACACGAGTGTCCGAGTATTTACCCCCCTCCCCAGCAAGGAAGGCAGCGTTGTAGGTACAAATGTCGCCGTAAAATTGCTTTTTAATTATCGTCGAGAGGATTTTGCTTATTACGTGATATTCCATTCTTTCGACCGCCTGAGACGGGATTTCCTGTTTTGTTTGAACCTTAGGACGCGGTTTCGCGAGGCGGTACTTTTAATTTAGATAAAACGCTCCCTTCACGCAGGCCGGCATATAGAAAAGCTCACGTAGGACGGCCGAATTGCTACTGCGCCATAAATCGGGAAGATCTGTCATCTTTTTTCGGAGGAAATATATCGCAGTTTCGTGAGGGTTCGCAAATGATACCGGCGCAAACAAGGTATCTATTAATACCAGATCGGTACCAAAGGTTATCTTAACTGATCTGAGCTTACAGGTAAGAATCAAAAGTTGGGCAAACGTTCCAGAAGAAGGCTTGTTATCTCCCCGGCGAGGATGGGACGCGCAATTCGTTAGAGAAGCGGTAAATTCGCGAATTAAAGAACTTATTCCATTTGGGCAGCCAAAGGGGTGTGAACGTTTCCTCGTTCGTATTATCTCGCATCGAGCGAGAAGAACAAAAAGGGTGTGCAGGAGGAGGGGTCTCGGCGGCAGCAGAAAGGCGAGGACGAGGAGAGGGACATAACCAGTACGGACAGGGAAGGAAGACGAAGGGAGAGAAAGGGACAGAGAGGACGCGTTTAGACGTTCGTTCCGCTGGTAACAAAGATAACTCTATGCAATAAAAATGATTCAAAGTTTCCCGCGGCGGATGGTGGTTCCGATGGCGGAGCGGTTGACAATAGCGCGTCTTTGTCTCCGCCCCACACCCTGATGCTGCCCCGCTGCCTCTTTTGCCCACCTCATCGCCCCCCTTCTACTCTGCCTCGTCCGTATCCTGCGACACCTATCTTCCGGTTTAAAGTCCCGCCGTGCGCGCCAGGGAGGAACCTCGCTAACTTTTATTATTTACGACCGATATTTCTGTCGGCCAACGCGCATGCACCTAGCGGACATAAAGTGGCCCTTGGGAGCCGCGACGATTGTTCAATTCAATTGACTCTTAGAAAAAAGAAGGAAGTTGGGGTTGTAGGAGGTGCGAGGTTCTTTCGATAAGAGGAAAGGAATGAGTACTTTCTTTTGTGCTATCTCTTACTTTCATGAGCAGAGAGGGTGTCTCCTACAAGAGATGGACAAAGCATTTTGTGAGGGAGTAAATATGATTCACAAGCTGTACTTATAGAATGGAACATCTTTTGTCTTATTCGTATTTGTACGAAGAAAGCTCTTAAACTACTACGACTCCAATAATGTAATGTTTGAATAAAATAGATGTGTAACGTCCAAACGAATTTTTGCTTAAGATGATTCTTTAACTCCTTGCTAGGTTTATTCGTCAGGTGTGTCAAAACAATTTGTTGCTATAATTTTGAAACAATTCTTAAATAAGATGAGATAAGATAAGAAATAAACAATTTCTCTAAAACAATTTTTATAAAAAAGGTTAATCATGTCCAATATTCAATTACCATTCATTATACAAATTACAATTAGATGTAAACTTCACATTGAAATGTATTAAAAATTCGAGTGAGATTTATCATATATAAACTGTGAGTGCGTGACGAGTCAAATTAGTCGAAGGACAGCAAGAGTTAATGATATTTTAAGATTTCCCAGGTTTTTCTAAACGGTACCATATTTTTATAGTAAGGTCGCGTTAACTGATCGCTAAAATACCTTCATAAATGAACACTGGCTATCGTTAGTTCGTGAAACTGGTTTTGAGGAGCGGTCGACGAGAACGAAGAAACTTCAGTGTCTTTGATTACTGTGACTCAGAACCATACGTTTATTATATAGTGTACAAATATGCTAAGTTGTGGACAAATCAATCATAATTACTATCCGGTATCTTTATTTTCACGGATGGTACGCTTCTCGAAATCAACCAACTCACTGTAACTGAGCGCGTATGAATCCAAACAGCGATCAGTTACGGCGACCACTTATATCAACTCTGTGGAAGGTACAAGCTGGAATATTTAAAAAGTGTCAATAGTGTAACATTAAAATAGTCTATAATTCCTGTAATTCTTATATGAATAACTTTTTTGCTTTATTATATGAAATGCTTCATTTTCAGATCTGAAATAGAATACATAGTTGCGTGTAAAAGAAACAAGCCACATTTAATACAATATTCAACAAATTTTCAACATAGATTTATTCAGTGCTTCAGAAGAAACCTCTTAATTTTCAATATAATTCTTACATAAATTTCTATTTGTTGGATAGAGATGCAATCTCTTTTATTACCCATTCCCCCATCTTTCAAGATTAGAGAGAATACTACTAAACAGAGCTATTTCTTAAGCAAAATTTACACAGTTCTGAAAGTATTTAAATTTTAACTACTGATACAGCCTGGAGGAAAACTCTTGAACAAGTGAGATGACTCCTCAGGATTTTCCCTTATCAAATCAACGGGTGAACGAGCGATGATCGGTCCCTGAACGGTGAGAGTATAACCGGAAAGGACCCTCCCCGAGACTTCTCTATTCCACCCCTCCTCCGCGTACTCTTTATCTACCTAGCTACGAATACCCATACGTAACCCGGTGAAGGGTCTGAATTTGCATTTTATTCGCAGTTGTGGACCGCGGGTTCGTGGGTTAACGTTCCTCCGCGGTACAGACATTTATTTTAATTAAATTACTCCGGAGCGTCGAACAACCCATTTCCTATAAATTATCCCCTCACCGGTCCTTTGGTCTGTGGTGGTCGGTGGTGGCGCTCGCGAGCGCCCAAGCATTAATGTACCCGCTGATCCCACGGTGCCATTGAAATGAAATAAAAGCACAGGCGAGAACGAAACGTTCTGCCCATTCTCGGTGTGCACGAGTCCGCCATGCCGCTTCCCTTTCATTTACCACGTAATCATTTTCCGCTAGTGCGCGTATGTACGTACACCGATTAACCCGCGGGACACGCGTGTACGGACACGCGCCTCCTGCGGCTGTATATTGGTATCGCGGACCATAATTTAGCCGGAGCTTAATCGTTCCGAATCAAAAGTTCGCCGGAGAAAACGCTTTCGCGGTAATCGTCGTGTAAGCGGACACACCGAACCGCGGTAATGGTCCCCGGTTATCGAGGAACGTCTACTTAACGAAGGTCCGAACGTCACCGACGTTTTCACGGGACCATTAATCTCTTCAGCGTTAAGCGCTTCTCGATTCTTCTAATTCCTTTCGACCGTTCGGGAATTTCAATGGAATTTTAGGTAACTGGGAACTAGCTTTAATAATTGAACTTCGAAATTAGATTTGAAAATTGAATTGGGAATTGTATTCAAAGATTGAATTTTATGTAACTGAGAATTATGTTTAAAAATTGTATTTTAGGTAATAGAGAATTATGTTTACAAAATGAATTTGAGGTGATTAGAGTTTATGTTCAAATATTAAATTTTAGACAACTGGGAATTATATTCAAAAATTGAATTTTAGATAATTGAGAATTATATTAAAAATTAAATTTTAGGTATTTGGGAATTATGTTTAAAAATTGATTGTAATATTAAAGTATAGTGTTAGGTTGATTTATCGATTCAAATATTATAAATTGACTTACCCTTATTGTAAATTAATTATATATTTTGAATACAAATTGAATAAATAGAAATAATATAGCACATGTTTAAATTAGATAATTTGGTAGAATCGGTTAAAAGTAGGTAGTACAATTGAATGCGAAACTGTGTGTTGCAATGCTCATTCATACAATGTATTAATTATTAAAGTACAAAATAGCAAGTATAATATCTTTTACAGTTTAAATAGTATATCATAAAAATATACTACATAATTTAATACCAATATTAATTGAAAGTATATACTATTGTTGAATGCGAAAGTACATGAAGATTGAAGTGTTTCATGTGAATTGTATGAAATAATTCATGTGTTTTTTCAGTCTTATTGTGCTGACTATTTTTCAGATTAGAACAATGTTCATATTAGTTTAAATTTTTAAGTGAACTCGTTTCTTACAATTATGTTGACTACATACAGCTTAATTAATGTGTTAATATATAAAATATTCATGTTTAGATTCATAAATATTATATATTAAAATATGTTCTTTAAGAATTAGTTGAACTGAATTGATTGCAGAATCAAATTATGATTGCTTATTTTAGTAATAATTTTAGGTAATTGATATTAGGACTAGTGATGTTTGGTGCAGTTATATTTCAATTAAAAATAAAGTAGAAAAATAAATAAAAATACAGCAAAGAAGAAAGAGAGTGTACAATTATTTTTCATATTTACTGTTAATTCAATAACATTAATTAATAAAAATACTTTTTCAGATGTCAACATTTCAGTAGAAAATCATCTAACAGTGTCTAATGTAATCTACTCAAACTTACCTTCGTCTGAATATATTCATGTTAAAAGGAAAATTAGAAATTGATTATGCAAATTTCATTCAAAATATAGTTTCTCACACAGAATTTTGATGTTAGTATTATAAAGTCATTTGGAAACTAATTTTTTATTTGATAGATTGTAAGATTTGTTTGAAGGCACAGAAAATCAAAAGTCGACAAAGATGTAATATATATTATCAATGATCACTAAGTCTCTCAATGCAAAACCTGAATGTAAAGTAATGAAGAAAAACATTATTTTCCAAATACTTAGAATTCTTTTTCATAGTCACAATACAAATACATTTCAATAAAGTAAACTAATTTGAAAAGCGAAGCTACAAGTGAAATGTACCATTAACGTAACATTAGTCCTCAGTAGCTTTAATATAAAATAAGAAAAGTAACTATCAAATACAAATCAATATAGTATACTTATTAAAGTAAAATGTGTATTATTATAAAATGTATAAATTGTTATATGATTATAAGTATATAATAGAAATTAAAATTATAAACTTTCAAGTAATAAAACAAACTTGAATAGTAACATTCTTCTTTATCGTTTCATATATTTAAATGCGAGTAACGCAATCATGCGTTTGCGCGGTTTTTCGTGGAATGTGTTGTAGAGGTTAAGTGTACTCACAACAAAACACAGCGCAAAATACGTTGTGCCACGACTTCCAATTTATTTATTATAAAATATACATTATTTAAATCAACCACAAAATAATCACTTACCTGATAAAATACGTCTTCTTCATTTTCTCCGCGTGTTGTTGCAACGTTTAATGTCATCACACAAAAATCCTTGGCATTCCACACGTACAACACATTGTCACGAATTTCAAAAATATTCCGTGTGTCCT